>NC_046192.1:8111394-8416269 GCF_011004875.1 Balearica regulorum gibbericeps | reverse complement strand
TGCTATCTGTTATCTAAACATAAGATCTGGACCAAGCTTGATTTAGAGCACCTTATTTTAAGATGTAAGTCTTCTCACTCTTGCCTACACACTGCTGTCACCTAGAGTTCAGGAACAATTGCTTATCTCCTCAAGGGCCTGACTCAGCAGGCCCAGTGCCTCTTAATACATTGAATTCAACAGAAAACACAAGTCAGCAGAGTTCCATTCTAAAATACTGACAGAGGAATTACTAGTACCCCTCTATGGTGTAATGGCTGACAAAGTGGTGGCTATGTATATTAGCCTCTTGCAAGCCTCAGAGAGCTTAAACCGTGGTTTCAATTTCTCAAGAGAGCATCCTAACCACTAGCCTAAGGACAACTCGGGGATCTAGTGATTAGTGGCTTTACTTTTGGTAGGAGAAAAGGTGTTTGTTTCTGTTAACAAACTTGAAGAACAATCTGCAAGGACCAGCCACTTTGTAGTCTTCACATGAACATGGAATTCAGACTGCGATAACATCTAGACTTTACCTCAACCTGCTAACATATGTGAAAATCACAGACATGTGTTTATCTTGAGTGACCTGATTCAGATAGCTCTCTGAGGCACAGTTTTGTGGTATTGTAACTATAACATTGTCAAGGCCAGAGTTAGTATCTCTGCAATGTTTTGATGCACCTGTTGAGGCCAGTATGGGTTCAGAGACTGCTGTACTGTGCTCTAATTAGCTTGAAGGAGAACCTAATTTGGCAATAATTATCAAAGAGTTGTCTTTTCTACTCTAAAAGCACGGCACTTCATGGGTAGCTTCCATATAAACTTCCAAATCTGATCATCTCCTGCCCACACAGGTGCCTCACTTTGACAGCCTATCAGGAAATGCAGTAAACTAGCTAATATTTGGTAAATTGTATATTCAACTGTTTAGTATGCTCAGGCATGCCTTCAGGATAGTCTGCAGAGTTGCACTTCCAAAGTCATGATCTCTGCTCCCTGTGAGATCCTCAAGGAAGATTGGATACAGTCCCAAGTAAGCCATAGGTCTCATAGGTGACCCTGCTTTGAGCCAGAAGTTGAGACATCTTCTGAGAGGTTCTTTCCCACCTGAATTAATCTGGTGAGTCTAAGTAGGTTTACCATGGGATCCTTGAGAAATAGTAAATACTCACTTGCCAGTAACAGTTTCAAATTTACTTTTTGGAAAGGAGTTGCACTTCAAGGAGGTGCTGTCCTTTCCATCAGTATAGTTTCCCTGTTTCCCCACCTGTAATGGGAAGCAGATCATTAGGCAATTTAAATAATCATCTTCTACTTTCAGTAAAATCCTAATCTCTTCAATACTCTTCTCTGGAAAACAACTCAGTCACAAACTGAAATGAAAAGAAAATATGGGGGAACACAATTCACTGGTGGCACAGAAGAGCAACATATTGAGACTACTGACCCTTCCCCCCTTCCCCCTCCTTCTCCAGAGAGCTGTTAAAAAATCAAGGCATAGAACCATTACAAAATAAACAAACGCTACAGATTTTGCAGTAGGTGGGACCATCTGGACCCAGATAATGTCACCCTAAACAATCTGCTATCCAGTTGCAGGGAAGAAGAGAGAAGTCTTTTGTGACTCAGAGCTAAAAGGCTGAGATGGCAATGTGGCTTATTGGCTCCCTGATCCCATTACAGAAAATAATTATTATTTATTATTCCAGATAATGCCAGTGGACGTGGCCAAGCACCATGCTTTCCATTCACACTATCTGAATTGTTCCATGTATCTGAAAAGCGCCAACTGAACTAATAAATGTGTGCTGGTATTCAAATGTCTTTCTGTGCTATATTTCTGCAGACCAGTCAGACCACACTCCAGCTTTTTCCTTGGCGTGCATATAGACTACTCCAGTGATCAGCGTACAGTGTTCTGTGCCTCATGACTTGCTCTAGCCTTAGAGCAACAGCGCAGACATGGACCTGCTTATGCCCTGTGAGAGGCCTTCTCTGTTTATGGCAGAACTAAACACATAGCACTGATTGAGTTGTAGGGTATGGACAGTGAAGCAAAGCAGAACAGTTCTCAGCAACCAACCACAAATATGATTCAGTCCTATACAACTGGTAGCATGCTCTTATTTTCCATTCTTAAAATACTCTTTTAAAGTGCTGAAGTCAGAGGGGTTGCTTTTGAAGGGCACATAGACTCACTGATGAAAATTTTAAGCAGGAAGCCATAAGAGTATTGCCAGGAGTAAGGCTTGTTCACACCCTGGAATTTTAAGAGCAATGTTCCAAGCAACATAACGCTTAACTTCCTGTGCAAGAACTGTCTTGTTGGAGTCATTACATTTTACCACACATAAATTATTACCAATTAGGGCCTAAAGCTGCTTCAAACCCCAGAATTCTGACTGACTTGTGAGAAGGCAGGCCATTCATTTGCAGCAACAATAGAAATACCATAGGATTTATGTGATGCCTTGCTGTACTATTCTTCCAATTGTGTGATTCATAGCCACAATCAGAAATCACTAAAGAATATAGAAAGAGAACAGAGTCAGATATTCATCTGATGTCAACTGATGTCAATGCATTGCACTTCCTGCTATGGGATAGTGCTACATGAAGGCAGGAATGTCTACAGCAGACCCACAAAATCATTGTATTATGTGAACCCGGACTATTTCAGGTTACAGGTCATTTGTTTCTCTGATTATTTGTGGGTATTTTGGAGTGCAAATTAGAGATTCTAAGGCTTACTTGTATAAAGTAGTCTGAAAGGAATAGGGAAGCATGAATGCCTTTGCATGATCTTCCTGGTTATTGCTTAGATTATATTGTTTTGATAAAAAATACTTAGGCTATAACTGGGAAAGCAATTCCAAAGGTATTATTGTAAAAAGATAATACCTTTACCCTGAGAGAAATGTTGATATTAGCTGAAGGCATGAGGTAAAAACAGCAGGTGTCAAATCTATTACAAACAAAAAAGACAAAATAGTAAATGAAAAAATTGAAATAAGGGCTCCATTATATTCAGATTACATGGGTGAAAATTTCCTTTTCTTGTACAATCTCAAGAAAAAGTCCAATCTAATAATCTTCCCAGCTAATCACCAAAGCACATTTCACTCCCTGCTTCTACCTTCTCTTTTTACTTTTACAGTTTTCCAGTCCAATGGTTGTTAAAAATGTACGCAATTATCTACTTGGTTATCTGCTCTAATACATTGGATACAGTCAATCAATTTTGACTGTACTTATGGTTAAGAAAACTACAAATGCCTTCATGCCTTAGCTGCTAGCATTCCATTTGTATGCTGGCGCATAAAGTGCAAATAAGAAAAAGCCAAATGATACTTTGAAATAGAACAGAGATCACAGCATAGTCATGCGCACATCCTGTCGCCATTATACTGCCAACTTCCTCTTTGCATTCAGGGTTCGACATTCCCCTAGATTCTTATTTTAATCTGATAAACATATAACTGGGCAAGCTTTTGTTTTGACTTCAACTTGTTATTTCTACAGTGCCCCCCACAAGTATGAACTCATTACTATTTTTACTTTAAAGATATGCTAATTTATTCTTAACAAATAAAAGGTAAGGACCAAATGTTGTTTCATCTTAGATTAGTTAGACCTTGAATTATATATCTGTGCAAGGATGTTCCCTTTGTTTCACTGCATATATCACAAGCATGAGAAGATGCAGTACCTCTGTTTTCAGTTCCCCATTTGTCACTGGGAAATAAAATACCTCCAGGTTCCTCTGGCAGATGCACTAACGAAAGGTTTGCAGAATCATACCTGAGGTCTCTCTCCCCTGTGAATGTTAATGGATTCAGAAGAAGGAAGAGACACAGACTGTTCAAGATCCTAGAGGAGTTCAGCAGGAATGCTGTCTGGGGAGGCAGGAGACCAGGTTTATATCCTTATCTTAAAGACATATGATATTTTACAACTATGTAATAAGTTGGTTATCAGGTTAGGACAGTGGCTATAAACATAGCCTCTTCTTGTTTTGCTATCTTTATGAATTTCTGAAGTGGGCAGTCTGTGATGAATGCTGCTTAGGGTTTAATGACTGGATAGTTGAGCCCAGTGGCAAAAATACATGTACTTGGAAAGTTTTCCTGGTGGTAACTTGGGGCGGAATCAATCTCAGTTGGCAGGTGAGTGCCAATTGGACAGACTGAAACCCTAAGGCCTGAAAGTTTTACAAACTCTTAGATGTCTAAGTATCTTGAAAGATCTATGTTTTGAGAAATGCTCGTCATTAGCTTATTTGCTTCCTTAAGCACCTAAATATATTTGAAAATATGGCTCAGCTTACTCTGAAGCTTTTCAGGTGTTGCCTGAAACTGTTGCTGATGAGGGCTAGTCCAGACCATAATGGTTATTCCTTCTTCTTCCCATCACAAATACTCCCAGTTATTAATTTACCTAATATTAAAGGATAACTGCCTGGAATTCACACCAATGAACACAATAAATTTTGTTTGCTTATTTAATCCTAGTATTTCTGTTGGATTTTGGCCACGTGGATTTGTAGTTTAATCACTTGTTATTTGCTTTCTGCTCCTGCCACTTAAGCACTTATTTGTCGTATTCTCGTGCATTTCTCAGAAACATCAAAACATTTTGAATTGAAACACTGAAGGCAGAATTTTTTCACTTTGAATTCTGAGATTGCATTTTGTATTTAAAATCTTTCTTGTTGGGAAAAATATAAAGAAAAAAACATGCACTGAAAAGATTAAATAAATAACCCCCACTCAAAATCAAACACCAGTCTAGAGAAAACATTATGTTTTCAGTGGAACTCTGGATTTTTTTTCTTTCTGCTTTTTCAGTTCAGGCACAAACACAACATATCCAACATTCTCCCAGTTCTAATCTCAAACGTACTCTGCCGCACCACTGCGCTCAATGCCACCTGCTGAACTACTAGCACCACTGCCCATTGCATCAAGGAGCACTAGGGAAGTCTTGCACCGAAGTACTAACCGAGCCTTGCTTTTGCAAACTGACAAGATCACAGCAGACAGTAATAAATAAGGTTTCAGACAGCCACCATATGCTTTCTTCTGGAACTTACAGGATTTAGGTTAAGCTAACACAAGGTACATCATGTTACTACCTAGTTCTGAGATACTGAAATAGCGAAAGCTGCACTGTTTCTGCAGGAGTCAAGTCACAAGACATGCAACGTGGTCTCCATAATACCTGAAAACCTGTGGACCTGCCATTTGGATCTGCACATTCAGGCTTGCCTATTTCTTGTTTTTCTGTTGCTTTTCCTCAGACACAACTCACCTCTAAGGAAAAAATCTAGAATGTTTCATTATATTTAAGTAACTGAAGTAAACAATCCTTTCATTTTCCAAAAAATAAGATATAAGTAATTAAGAATGTGAGTATATGGGCTGTTGTGCTGGTTTCTGTGGGGTGTTTTTTCCTTTCTTTTTAAAGTCAGGTACAAGAAAGCTAATACAACTGTTTCCAGCCCTGCAGGGCTGGATTTAGTCCAAATTTATGAAAGATGCAGAGCATCATCTTAGCCAAAACACTTCCTAAATTTGTCTTTTCACTAAAATGAGGCCACCTAGAAGATTAAAAGCTTTCTTCTTTTTTCTTCCTTAAAAAACATAATTACACTCTAATTTAAAACTCTAATTGAGTGCACTTGTATTGGTAAGATGTTCTTTTTCCCTTTAGGGACAGTATTCCTATTAGTCACACAGTCACACAAGCTGTCTAATCATTTCATGGTCCTTCTTTTTTCCCTACTCTACACCTCCATTATAAATGAGAAAATTAAAGCATTTTTTTTTTTAAGAGTATCTCAATTATATCCTCATAAATTCAGCAACTGAACATTTTAGTTGAAACAGTAAGCCACATCTTTAGCCAGTGTAAATTATCATTACTCTGCTGATTTCAACGAACAAAAGATAACTTCATCAGCTGAGAATCTGACCCATAAAGAGAAAGTCACTGAAAAAGTGTAAAAGTACATTATTTTTTCAAGCTCAAGAATTTGTGTCCTGGCTATAAAAACATACCAGCTGTGCTATTATCTTGAATTTTGTTAATGTTGTAAGTTTTTTTACATTAATCAATTATTGATCAAGTTGCACAAAATAATATCACTCAAAATACAGTGACTGCATCTTGCTGATTAAGGTGACTGTAAATTTTCTTAAACTAGTGAGTAATATAGAAAACATTACCTTTCCTCTGGTTGTGTAAGTGATTTTATTTCAACCTTTATTTTTCAAACAAATCAAGGGGAACACTTGATGTTATCTCTTTGCCCATAAGCCCATCTTTGCTATCTTTAAGCTTAGCTTTCTGTATCTGCCATCTGAGCAGTTGCTGATGTTTGTGAGACTCTACGGAAGTACCTTTTTACAATCAGATCTTAAGTTTTACTGAGTACTTTAAGGCAGCAATACTCACCTGCAGTCACAGGAGCATTTTAACGCTAGGTTATTAGGAGACTACATCATTTTTCTTCCACCACATCACCTGGAATTCTAGTAAGTCTTGGGGAAAACAAGTATGTATGTGAGCTTTTCACTGATTTTCTAAAGCTAAAGAATTTACTCTGGCTTCTATAACCATTGCATAGTCTTTGTAAAACAAAAGACATTTTAGCATTTAAGAATTATCTTTTACTATTTTCCACGCTATGCCTTCAGGCCTTAATTCATAAGCATTATCTTTGTTCTAGGTTTAAAGCTTTTAAGGACAAACAAACTTAATTATATATAGCGTATGGAAAATTTGGGTTTTAACCACTAATCTGTGGCTTGTAATGAATTTGGATGGAAAGAATTCAAGACTCTGAAGTATCACATTTCTCGTGCTTGTCTCCATTGACTGCAAGAGTTCTAGGATTTCTCAGTGAAAATCATTATTTTCTTAAATAAAAGACAAATGAGCCACCATGAATCTTTAAAGTTTTTCAAATCTTTCATTTTTCTGTATTTTCCTTTTGCAAATATTTATTTATAAATACTTGAAAGAAAATATTAAGAAGGTGAATAGTTCTTGAAATAATAAAAGCTACCAATGAAAGATTTATTGAAATTCATTGCTGATAAGCATTCGTCTCTCAGTATTTTCTGCACTGGATACAGAAAAAACGCAGATTGTTCTTACTTCTATTCTTCCTGCTTCCATTGTGTTTTACGTATAGCAACAAAAGATAAACAGAAATACCCTCAGAGTAGAGGACCAAATACGCCGGTGAACATGTACATAACTCAGGTAACATCAGACTGCTTTCTCAGTTTCCACTAGCTGAGGATCTAGCTCAGGAAATGTTACTTTACCAGTGCCAGTTTCTGCTCTGTCAGATTTGGATGTATTTGGTCTTATCTTAAACAAATGCATCTGGTGGTGAATCTGAAAAGATGGCTTGTTTCAGACCCTGAACCTCCCTTCCTCACATACATGGACCCTGAGGAGGTTCAATATGATGAAGGAAAAATTCCAAGGCTGTAAGAAAGGTTTGAAATGAATATTATTTTAGAACGCTAGCCTAAGGCTGCAGTATTTAATTGAATTCATTGAATTGCAGCTAAGTAGGCAACTATCTTTCTGACCTGAGGGAGGTCTGTATGTATTAATAACATCAACGTTATTAACAAAGCAGCTAACATAACACTGGAGACACGATAGCAAGTTTTATATGTGTAGAGGGAAAAAAAATACCTTTGATTGATATGATTCCTGATCAGTCATTTACTACTTACTGTTGTGACCTCACTGACCCTCACAGTTCTGCTGCATTAGATTTAATTGCCACAGTGTGTAATTGCTATGTGCCAATCGTTATCACACCCGCTGTACACGGGCTATTTGTCATCTGACTGTGCTTAATTAACAATACAAAATCCTCACTCTATATGCACTTTTGACTGCCTGAGTTCATGATGAATTATTTGCTATTTAGTTATTATGATACTGCGCAAATGACTAGCTGTCAGATTAGAAGGAACTGGCTAAAGCACATTGGATGTTTGTGGTATGCCCCATGAATAAACTTAGAATGGTTAGGAATTGAAAGCGCTGAACTGTCATCAATCAGATATCGTTTGGGCATCCAATGGCTCCATAAAAGCCATTTAGAGGAACAGTTTAATTTTCATGTGTGAACATGCTCATTTTGGAATTCCCTTGTAACTCACAGGAAGTACTTGTTAGATTAAGTTTGATAGAGGATGAAATACCAACTGAGCTGGTGTCAGAAGCAGTACTGGGTAGGGAATTTATAGAAAAAACCTGACACATCCTAATACTCCAGAATAATGTGTTCTTTTCCAGTAGTTTTCCACTGGAAATAAAGTTCAGTTAACGGCTATATCCAGGAAGAGTACAAAAGATGGAGTTTGGGTCTCCTTTTAAAAATATCTTGAAAACTTGCAGCTGTTCTATCCCTGCTACCCCCTGCCCCTTTTCCTAACAAACCACAGTGTAATTTGTGTGGCCTTGAAAAACTACTGTGAAAAAACCCAAAATTCTGAATCACGAAATAGTAAATGAAAGCAAGAAACATTAGGGAGACAGTGGGCACTTGTCTACTTATATCTCAAGTGCACGTTTACTCATGAAACTATCTCAATCAATGATGGATCCTCAGTCACGTATCAGCAACATTTGTCTCCGCAGGTTTCTTGAGAGCGCCAAATGAGCTCAGCTAAAAATTAAACCGATTGTACTGATCACTGTGCAGACATCACAGATAGCAATGCACATCAATGGTTCTCAACTGCAGTGTTCCTAAAACTGAAACTTACGATTCTTAATAATGTCTATATATTTCCTTCCCAGGCACATTTATTATCAAGAAAGAGGTGACACTTTCCAATAGTCTGCTTAGATACAACAGTGAAAAACTTGGCTTCTCTTCCATGTCTGGGAACATGTAAGTGAGAATACTTTGGAAACATTAGAAGCATCTGCAAGAGGGGGTTTGGCACCGCCTGTTCCTATGTTGTTGTGACATTACCAATCCTTTAAGAACTACCACAAATAGACTTTCAGGCTTGAGCTCCCTGCTAAGAGGTGACAGTGTCAGTATAAGTCAAAGAGGTGGCAGTTCTGTCATTTTTTTGGAATTAACTGGAATGTTTAAGGCAAATGAAATTTCTATAAGCCTAGTAATGGCAGCGGCAGCTTATGGAGGGGCACCGTTTCTCACTGTATCAACTTCAACAGACACATCACAAATCATGTGGCATTGTGGGTTTGGTTTTTGGCATTATATCTCTTCTCACCTAGGCAGCTCTCAGATGGATTCAGCGCACCTGGTCAGCTTCTATTTATTACTGTTGTGGCAGTACAGAAACATACTCTATCCAGTTTCGCATTGGCATCCTTGTTCAACACAGGGAATGTTTTTTAAAGCCTTAAAAATCTATTGAAGATCTTAAGCTGTTATAAATCTTCCACAGAATACAGTTAAATGTATTCTTCTAAATACATTTCTTCTGCAAAGCAGAGACAATGATATCATAGAGCAGAATATAATATTTCATTTTTTAAAAATATACCAAGATTTCATGGACAGAGATCACACCATTGAAATCCTACAGGTTTATGCTGTGTGCCAAGCTGCATTCCCACATATCTGAAACATGACTGAGCCTTTCAATTACATGGTAGAAAATATCAGCAGATAGGAATGGAAAATGTGAAAACTGTGGCACTGCCTTCTTCGTGTAACTTTTGTGTATATAAATTATACCAAACAATAAGGAATTACTGTGTCAAGCTACTTCTGTAATGTGCTTGAAATCTTCAGATAGAAAGGGTTTTTTCAACTAATTATTTACTGTTCACTGTTTATGAATGATCATCTCTCATCTATAACATATAGCAGTGTTTTCCATCTTCCCTGCTGGACAGAATATGTAGGTTTTTGTCATGACAGCCAAAGGCCACAAAGCAAATACAAATTCCTGCCCCATTGGTACAATGCTCACTGGAAGTACTGGTGTTATTGTGCCTGCTGAAACTAACTGTACTGTGAGTGCATTCGACTGACAGTCAAAATGAACATCTCGCCTAAGGCATAGGAACGACTGGGAAAGAGGGTGACCAGAGACAGGCTGTCTTCTGCCACAATCCACTCCTAGCTACTCTCTTTTATTCTGCAAAATGCAGCTGCCCTTTTGAACAATATTGCTAATGCAAAGTAGGACAGACATACTATAATTTTGGTTTTGTAATTTTCAATGGACCAGTCAAACTTCTTAGGTTTGATAATAATTATCTGTGAGGCTATTCTCTAATATTTTATGGCAACAATGTACAGACTCTAATTGTAGTGTTTTGAATGTTTGTTCTTCATGATGATCAGCTAAATCACGTCATGGCCTTACTTTCTCACTGTGTTGGACTGGAGCAGGAAATGAATGCAAGCACAGCAGCAAATGACACACACTGTACTTTCAAGATGGATTTGAGCCAGAATGATTCACAGCTACATTTATGAAGCTTTGGGGATTCAAGGCACTTTCATAAACATGTATCAGTCTCTCGTCTATGAGCTAACAACCAATAAGAAAACATATAACTGCAAAGACAGTATTTGGATATCAATCCTGAAAATATTTGTGAATTGTTCTTTCCCTTATTTAGCCAGTCGTATCTACATTAAGTTTCTTTACAAATATTACTTCTCTAAAAATTAAAGACCCATCTTACTATTCAGCCACAACTATTTCATGATTTTAGCAGCTTTACAGCTTTGCCTGATGCTTACATATTTGTGTATAGCACTCTTCTCACCTGCATATAAATATTTCCCCTGATTTATCAGTCTGAAGCGATCTGGAGGATTACATAATTGAAATTACTCAGTATTTCTAATTCAGTCGATATGCTATTTTTTTGTTTTTGTTGACACTTTCATACCTTTTGAAATAAAACCAGGCTAATGAAGTTATTAACTTCCTTGAGATAATTAGTAGCTTGTTGTCAGGGGTTTTTTTTAATTTGTTTGCAGGAGCAATATTTCTTATAAAGATCCAATTCAGCAGTTGTCTGATTTCTTCCCTTGATCTCAAGCTAGTCTATAACACTGCCAAAACAGCATGACTGGGATTACTAATTCAAAATTTTCCTTTTCCAGTATCAACCCAAGCAGACAATCTACTTGCTGTAGAACAGCCATGTTTCTGAGCTGCTTGATACACTAATGTATTTTCATTTAGTCCATATTCATGCAAAACACTGAGCCAAATGCCAAGCCACATAGTCAAAAACTCTATGAATTTAAATAAGGCTAGAGAATAATGTTTCTGAGAAGCAGGGTTTAATAACTGTTCTTTCTACCAGCAAGTATTTTTGTCAGCAAAGACCCATTCTGTTGTAAAAACACTTGTACATCTTTTAGGAACCTTGAGCTAAATTCTGATGTTTGGACTAATTGCTAATTCCTCTTCATTTTAGAGAGGTTTTGCCAAAGGTGGCATTGGTCAGAATTTGGCTCCTGATTTTTTTCAGCATGAAAAATAACTTGCTTGATATTAGCAAATCATTAATTTAGCTCTTTTACCTCTCCTTTTTATGATGACAAGTAATTGCTCTCTTCTCTATTTTACTTACTTTACTGGTAAAATTTGCAGTAGTGCAAACTCATCACCAGCTTGCAATCTCTTAGTAAGAAATGAAAATCCCATTATTATTAATAATTTGAATAAAACATTCAATTTTTCAGGTTAAGAAATAACAAAATAATTACAAAGCTATAAAAACCCAGGTATAATAGTACTCTACTTAAAATGACTCCAAACAATCTTCTAACCTCCATTTATGTATCAACATCTAAGGTATAAAGTACACACTTTTACTGAGCTTTACCGCTACATGCAGTAGACTTTGTTGTGTTATATTAAAGGAGTTCCATGAAAAACTAGAAGTGGGTAGTAAACCTACCATTAAACATCGACAGTCTTAAGGTATCTCAATGTCTTTATAGGTTATCAATACATAACATGACTGAGGGTCAAAGCAGCACAAGATGGGAAAATTGCACAAAGTGGATGAAAAGAGATTGTTTAGACATCAACCAAATGTATCAGATTTATCACATCTTAACTCTCTAGAGAGAAACATGCCATTGTCTGGTGTAAACGCAACTAGGATATAAAAAATGCCTTGATGGGTGTTGCTCTTGTATTTTTATTCAGTCACCTTTGGTCTATATCAGATAGTTCAAAATATAGAATGAGAAAATTTGCACTGCACAACCATATAATTACCTACTCTTGCTTTATTGGACAAGCTCTTCTTTTTTATGTATATTTTGGCCATTTCTCTTAGCTTTCTTGAGACCTGGGCTCGTACCAGTCAAAATTAATAAGGCTATAGCTTAAGCCTTACTAGGTTTGCATCTAATAAGTAAATATTATAAAATAATGTCTTCTTTAGGATGTACACGCATTCTTAGACAATTAATATATGCCTAATATTGGAACTCTGCTCATGTTTAGTTTTGTTTCTATTCTTTTGAGTTTAGAAATTTGAGACTAGATTTCTAGAGCTAATTGGATACCTAAAGCTAATTGGGCACATAACTAACTAGATGAAATTGAATTCAAATTGTTATTGTTTTTTATTTGTTGTGCTTACTTGTCTGGAAAGATGCTGCTATGTTAATACAGTTCCAATGACTGCATTTCTTAATACTAGGCAGACTGCTTGTTTTAAAAACATAAACTGCCAACACTAAGTAGATTTCCTTGTTTTGTGAAAGTTCTGGAATCATTCACCTGTATTTTTATCTTATACGAGATTTCAGAGTGCTCTGATTCAGCCATGCTTACGTACTCCTGCAAGTTTCCTCTGTTAAGCATCAGTTACAAGTGTGAAAAAACAAACAAATAAACCAAACACCCCTCCCTCCAAAAAAAACCCCAAAACCCCAAATCAACAACAAAACAAACAAAAAAATCCCAAACCAATCCCAGATGTATTCAGTGGAAGGTTTTTATGACTGTCCCTATCTCCTAGCTCTGACAGCCTCACCAAAAACCTACTGAAGTAAACATGGGTGCTTCTGTTAGCTACGCTCAACTTCCAGTGAGCCCTAAGGCAAATGGACTTTGGATAATGACCAAGATTACATTTTGGATCACAACATGATTATTTTCAACTGACAGAATCCCTCCCAGTCAGTATAGCAGCCAAGTTGCTATTCAGCTGAAATCTCTGCTCCAGCTTTCAACCTGATGTAAATTGACATAATTCTATTAAAGCTAATGCAAATTTAAACTTGCTTAGGATTTATTTTTGGGACCTCTATGAATACTGCTGAGGAAGAACACTATCATGACTGAAGTCCAAGTTATTGCAATAAAAATATTGTGAGAGTATGACATTTTTATAAATAACTCAAGTTTGAAATGTATTGCTTTATAGCATAAACACATTTACAAACATGTATGGGGTGCGGTGGTGGGGTTTTCTTTGATTGTTTTCTTGGTTTTTAATCACATCTAGTAGTCACAAACACAAATAATAGCTGCTTGAGAAATTTTTAAAATATAGCTGCACAAAAATTCTACAGCAAACACAGTATTGATATTGTTTGTCTTAGGCCTAGGGTAAACTGAAGTCACTTCAGAATTTACAAATCAATTTCTTACCTTAATCAGACATAAATATACAATAGATTCATTCTATATTAATTGTGATGCTTCTAAATCAAAAATGAAATTGAGAGGTATGAAATTGGGGTGTGAGCCATACAAATCCTTTTAATTTACATATATTTCTTTTTGAGAGTGGTGTTTTATACCACCTGGCTGTGACTACTGAAACCACAGGCTGTCTTGTCAATGGATTACTCCCACGCAACAGGGAGCACAAATCACCCATGTTCTATTTGCATAGGATTTTATCTTTTGAACCATAAAATAAACCCTGGAAACGGTAAAACCTCAATCTCTTTACTAGCATATTTACTTATAGGAGAGTTCAAAGAGTGACTCTGTCCTTGTGAGGCTCTTGAGGTTTCAGCTGGATATTTTCTTTAAGGAATAAGAGAAATTATTTACAGAACAGATACATTAGTATTCCATGCAACTATTTCTTTAAGTCCTATTTGTTTTTCTGTTGATACTGTAGAGATATCACTCATAAACAAACTCCTGCCAAAATATTTTTCTTCAGATATAGCAATAATGACGAGGGAGAGTAGTTTGAGAAGGCAGAGGACAGTTGCTGAATTGCTTCACTACATCTGCATTTGTAAACTCCTGCATACTGTGAAACTCTTTATGCAGTTGAAGGGATCAGTGAACTGAAAGCGAGCTGGGCAGGAGTAAAGCAAAAACCAAAGAGAAAGAAGAAATTAATATCTAGATGGAGAAGCTTTTGTAGGAGCATAATGAATGTAGTCATTTAATGGAGATTTTATAGCAAGGGAAAAGGTGTTTGTCAGAAAAAATGGAGGAAAGTTCTTCTTTATGAAGTGCGCATATCCTTTTGGTCTTAGTTACTCTAGTGGATTCTAAAACAGGTATTAGTCTCCTTCAGGGTTATGTGTAATTTTTTTATCAGTGTGTGTCCACACACATATGTGTGTTTGTGCATACATGCGCTTCTGGAAATAACTATACCAGGTTACACAATCACAATTTTCCCCTTTTTTAGTTCATGCTGGTAGATACTTACACTTAAAGGTCAAGCTGCGAGAAGGTATAATGCTAATAACAGTGGCAGAAACTGCTGATGTAGCAGAACTTAGTAAAATATTTCTCTAAATGCTAGTATTTTTACTCTAATACATAAAAGGCTCAAAAAGTCTCAGAGTGTCTCGGATTGGCAGGCGAAAGCAGCTGGTGTGCTAGGATCGGAGCACGGGAGTCTGTAGCTCTCTGGATACAAGGATGTGAGGGCTGCAGAGATAGGCAGCAGCACAAAGCTCACAAGCCTGATAGGGAGGACTGGTCTAGCCTTACTCCACTTGTTCCTGCTGCAATTTTTTTTCCCCAGTGTCTCTTTTCACCTTCAGGATGCATTTTCTTTTCCCAGCACAATGCTTGTTTCTATCTGGTCTATACCTGATGCTCTAAAGCTACCTTCATATTTATTTCTGCCCTTAAAGAATCCAGTTAAATTATAGAAGCATAGATGATCTATAAACCATCAATATTTTGATGTCATATGTGAGGATCCTCAAAATTTGCTTACTCTTCTATATTCTTTGGTGAGCTCTATATTGATATTTTGAAGTGTTTCACCACGCAAAAATAATCACAGCCTCAGATCTGAATGCAGAATAAAAGGTTACAATTGTGAGAATCATGCCAGGCTGAGCACTCTAAATGCCCCTTCCCCCCCCCCCCCCCTTTTTTTTTTAAAGAGAGGAAACTGTATTCAGTATTTACAGAAATCACTTGAAGTTAGCATATTATTGCAAGATAGTTCTCCTACTTTAAACAGAAGTGTTCTGAATATATTATTTAAAAAAATCCTGAAGGTCTATTTGTCAAATGTCTTGACTCTTCCTTAAGTCTACTTCTTCTGTTATTTAGACCACTAAGCTGAAAAAAAAATGGCATTATTCAGAGCACAAGGCACAAAGGCCCAGCCTTTGTAGAACTAGCATTAAAGCCTTATTTCATAGCCACTGGTCATAAAAGTAATGCTTCAGAAATTTCTAGAAATGATTGAGGAATATATAAATGCCCACATACACACACACAAAGTTATTATTGTTTAAATATATCTATTGTTCTTATAAAAAAAGCAAATCTAACAAAATAGTCCTGATTATTATAGAAATACTACATGGAAGACTAACAAAATATACAAGTCTGAATAATAAGAGGTGGTCATCTCTTTCAGATTTTGCATTTTTAAAATTATTTAGTATTTCCAGGTTTAGACTTAGGAAAGTGAATGTCTTATTATAAATAGAAGTCTTTCCATTTTTCTCTTTCTTCTACACTATGACAAACATTGATAGCACTGCAAATGTTTTACTATCAGTAACTGCTCTGAAACCCATTATCTTTATAATCCTCTTTCTGACCTTTGAATGAATGAAGGATTCGTGATACTTCCTAGAAAATCTGGTTTTGGTATCAGATAAGTTGGTAAAGATTATGATGCAGTAACTGGTCAGATAGTGAATTACAGAAAAAAATGTTATGAAACTGTTAGATTTCCTGGAGCTCAACGGAAGCTTTTCCGTCCGCAGGAGCCATTCTAGTTTGCTTTTCAACTTGTCCAGTTTGCACACCCTACTTTTGCTCATAGCTCCCTTTGGAAAGTCTTCCATTTTTTTAAAAGTTCTCTGAAAAACTCTTCTATTGGAGATCTTTTTGAGTGAACATAGAAAATATTGTAAGAAAAGAAGAAAATAATTCAGCCAATAGACATTTTAATATATAGCCAAAGGGATCAAAAAAATACCTGATATGAGCCTAAACAATTTAAGCATTGTTTCCTGGAAAAGGAAAAAACCCTGTGTTTACTGTTAATCTGGAATTGCAAATGGCACGTCCCATGCAATTCCTACATCAGATGGATATCATATTAAAATATCAAAAAGGACACATCACAAGTTAAAGCATCTAAAGCCCATTTCGAGTAGTTCACTCCAGTCACTTGAAGAAGAGGAGAGCAACATATTTAGTACTAGTGAAATATGCCAAAGCTCTTGATATGAATGCTACTAAATTACCCACTACAACCTAGTGGCATTTTAAAGCTCACCCACATTTGAGGAGAAACTACTTGTAGGACAGAAAAAAGCAGTTTGATCATCACACTCATTCAGTATCTAATCTTCTGTCTTATATTGTCAAGTGTATGATGACTTCGCGTGCGGTCACTGCTTGTTGTGAACCATTTGAAAATCACCAGTTCATGTTGTATAGGTGCCTACATTAATTGTCAGATGCTATGTTCTGGACACTAACCATGGTTGATGCCTTAAAAAGACGATGGAAAACTGAGCTCATTTTTTCCAGTTCTAAACCAGAATCAGATACGATTCAATTTCTAAGCCATGCAATTTTCCTAGTACCTTCTGGTATACTTTTCTAAGGATGGGCATATCTCTAGAACTGGTCAAAGGTTTACAAGATACAATTGGAACTAAGAGAGTCACAAAGTTACAGCTTTACTGTGAGGTCTCTGCCAAAATTGCAGAATGCAAATGAAAAGTTTTTCTGATGTTGAAATACAATCTATGATTCTGTATGCATGAATATTTATAAACTAGTCTTAATAATATTGCTGGACTAGGTAACTGATTTATTTGAAGGAGGAAAAAATTGTTTAATTAAAATGAATGTTTAAATGGAAAAAGCTCATTATTTAATTCATAGGTGGTATAGCACAACTTTGTTGACTACAGGTTTTTAACTTAGTATTGTCAGTTTCTCCTGGAGAATGTTACAGAATTTATTTTATCAAACTCCATTTAACTAATCAATATGTAAATCAAGAAAACCTTTTACCCTCTGCAGTCTGAAAAGAGAGGTGCTGTCCCGTATTGTACAGTGTTGTAAATCTGAAATAGAAATTGCTTGCTGACTGACTTCAATTCTTTCACAGACAAAAACTAGTGTATTAAATAATGAAAGGTGTTGGTACAAAGTGGAAATTAATGTTTTAAAATTGTATATATTTATTGAGATGAAACAGATTGTATTTAATGTATATTAAAAATTTATTGCATAAACAAAACATGATAAGTTTGCACATTTAATTATTGTGAAAAGCATGAGTATAATCCTAAATCTGAGTGCTGGAATTTGTTTTGAATTATTTACCCTGTCCTTGAAAGATCAGTATTATGGGTTTCAAAGAGGAACACAAAAAAAAGACTGTCCTTTCAAGGTAATTTTACAGTATTAGAAAAATACTACTAAAATCAAATTAGCTATTCCCCAGTCATCTGTCATAAAAATATGCATGCACACATTGATGCACATTCTCTACATACGTTCCTAAAAACATACAACCATCATACTATGAAGGCTGTCATAACACAAAAGGACTGCACTTTTCAGTTGTACTGTAAAACAAGGCATTCATTAGGACAGGAATTAAGCAGCTCAGAAATACAAGGTGTCAGCTACCTTGCTCTGAATATCTTTTCTAAAAAGTATTTGTAAAATCAGACACAACTACCATCTCTTACTAATAACTGAATGTTTTAGGAGACATCCTGTCCCTATGCTCACTCACACTGCTGGAGCATGTGCTGCAAAACAATAAGATTTTTATTATTATTATTGTTTTGGTTTTGGCAATTATTCCAAATTTTGCCACACATACACACACAGCAGATTCCTCAGTTTTAAGTGTACCTTGCTGTTAATAAGGCAGTAACTCCAAGAGAAAGGACGATATTGAAGGTGCATAGGACTGCATATGGGTTACATATCTCTACACACCAAGATGAAAAGGCTTTGGTCTGTGTAAACAAAAGAACAGCTTTTTCCTGACATATGGCATGCCCAGTGACACCCCACCAGTATTATGCTATGCAAATACACGTATATTTCAGGGGGTCAACTTGCCACATTAGCACAGCTCCTTCAAAAGCAGCAGAAGACACAAGACAGGGAGGAAGCACTTGGGTAATGAACAACCTCAGCAAGCCCATCCTGATGAACACACAGACTCAACAGGGACTCTGCAGAAAATCCACTGAATCCTGTCAGCACAGTTGGTGGAGCTGTGTTAATACTGTGCCTACTGAGGGCAGATGATTTCCCATTTAATATGCCTGTGTGTCCGTGTGCCCTTTCCCATCTGGAATGTTATATTTTGGGAAAGCCATGACTTGTTATGAGTTTAAGTGTGTGTTGTGTAGTCACAGGGCCAGTGTACGTATGGGCAGTCACTTACACCTGATCCATTACCTGACTTCCGAACCAAAACTACTGGGAAACTTGCAGTTATGCTGTCCTTTGCAATCTGCTTCGGTTCATTGCAGCTCCCTTAGTGTGACAGAAACCAGGACTGCTTCTCAGTTTCCAGGTCGACACATACAGCTCTGCAGAAGCTTCTGCTGAACTCAACCCGGGGAAATGACCTGAGCACACACTGCTGTTGTCCCCACAGGGCAGGCATCGCAGGAGCACAGCCCTGTCACAGGCTGACCAGGGGCTCATCTGTGTGACAGATCACTGTGCTCTTTTCTTTCTTGCTATCTAAGTGCAGACACAGCCTGCAACCCCCTGATTTCCACCAACAAAATCCCCAGTGTTGCAAGCTTTGCCTGATTAATTTCCTAGTCAGTAAGGAGTTGCGGGGGGTCATAAATCAAAGTGCTTTACGCTTTGATACATTTGCCTCAAAAGATCATACTCTCCACAGTAAAACGTAAGTATGAAATACCTATGATGCCTGGCATCATAACATGATTGCGAACAGTAATGTCAGTAACTCTGTAAAATCCCTGACACTTTAACATGTTTTAAAATCCTTGTTAAGGATACAAAATGAGCCAGTGAAAGTTAGGAAACTGAATTCTGCCTTCCTGTACAGACATAATATGAAATACTCTTGGGTTTCATGATCACCTCCTGTCGTTTCTTGCACTACTTAAGTCAATTCACAGGATAGACTCAATATTCAATGTCAACACTAATTTCTTTTCCTCCCCCTCTCATCCTCACTATTTAATTGTCTGGTATTTCATTTATAAGACAAATCAATTATAGGTCATCTTCCAGTTTTCTTGCATCAATTTTTAGTATTATAAAAACTACAGAATGATCTAATAAAACATATATCTATATAACTGTAAGCATCAGAGCATGATATTACATGCATTTTAAATGGCATGTAGTGCTCTGACAAGGAAATAAAGATTGTGCTCACTTTTCACTACCCACTAAAGCATTGTTTAAGTGTATCCCATTAAAAAGAAAATGGTTTTTAATGAAGGGATATTTTAAATTATTGACATCATCTATCGAAGAGCTCCTTGGACACTGTAAACATGACAATCGACAGTTTAGAGGATTTTTATTGCTGGCTCTTTAGAGTGAAATATTCTGAGTCTGCACTGCTTCCTAAAGAATAGATTGTTTCCTATTTGACACTGACGCAGCTGGAGGTAGATGGAAGAGAACTGCAGGCATTCTCAAACTTGTTGAACAACATGGTTGGCTTTGCAATCACAAAATTTAACAAAAAGGGGAAAAAAAAATCCAACCTTCTTTAGGAACACAGTTAACTTTCAGGAAGCAAAGTCTACTCATCATTAATAATGCTCCCTTCCCCCCCCCCCCCCCCCCTTTTTTAACCCTTTAAAAGAAAGGTTTCTTCTCTGTAGCAACGTCTTTAGAGAAGTGAGGAAGGCACTGAACACTGCCAAGCCATCCCTTGGAAATGCCTAGATTTTCTCTTCTATATAGTCCCTCACTGGCATACTAACTCCCCCAAAAGAGCTACACTTCCTTCTTAATGTGAATAATCTTAATCTACAAATAAGAATGAAAGTGTGAGTGGGTTCTTTTAGGAAGTCACTATCATTTCTCTCTCTAGATTATGTCTCCTGCCTATTTCTTACAATGGGGGAGGGAATAAGAAAAAGACAGTCCAAAAAAAAAGTAAAAAAAAAAAAGTAAAAAAAAAAAAAGGTAAAAAAAAAAAGTAAAAAAAAATAAATAAATTGTGGCTTTCCATAAACATTAGTTGTTTTTTTCCAGTCTTACTTTTCATTTACTATCTTACCATTTACTACTGTCTCTACCTTGTGGAGAGATTCCTGGCCTAGACATATATTAAAATACCAAAATGTCATTAGTTGTAGCTGAGAAGTTGTAAACCCATATTGTACAACATTAAGTAAATTAGAGAAGACTAACAACTGGCAAGACGAACAGAAGTAAACTGCAAGCACATTCACAATACTTAGCAAGACTACATTGATTTTACTTGCAAACATTTGCTGCTGTGTAGTCTTTAACACACTTCAAGTCTGATCCAGTACGCTTCAAATCTGATCCAAATGCTACTGAAGTTAATGGGAGTCTCTCCACTGACTAATATCATGCTTCACATGAAGCCATTCACACAAATCACTAATTTATCATGCCTGACCCTAAAGTTTTAATATTCCTACTCTTCTCTTTTAAAGAACTTGATGAAATAAAAGTAGATATAAACTGGTGAAACTTATGCGCTAAACCTATAATTAGGATGTTCACTTAATTTCAATATTTTTATTTATACAGGGGTCTGCCTTTTCGGAGCATTTGACTGTATTTACAAATGTAAATTTAAGAAATACATTCTCCTCGTTCTTTAAATTTAATTCCTGCTTAATCAATGGAGGCTGATTAAGAGAAAGCATCATTTTAATTGTTCTTTAGTAGAATTGATTCAAAAGCCAGGACTATATTTTCTGGACTAGATTTTAGGATATTTTATGATATTGTAAATTAACTTAAGCAGACATACACCAGCTTAGAGCAGGTAAGGTCTCTCTCATCAGTCTAGTCATTGGCTTCCATGCGTCTGTCAATAAAAAAAAGAATGGTGTTCCAAAACTTGTTTATGTTTCAGATTTTTTTAACTTCTCAGAGGATGCTCTTTCTGATAACTAGTCCGTATCTTCTATCACACGGAAGGGTGAAGATAGAACAATGCCAATACTCTTTGGCATTCACCTGACATAGACAAAATACCTCTAAAAATGTCAATTTACATACAGTTAACAGTTACAGACTTCTGACCTGTGCTTAGAACTGGAAGTGCAGACTCTTCCTTCTAGCACTCTTCTCACTGATACACAACTAGTAAGAATCTCACTCTCAGCAGATAACCCATCTATCATTCATATTCTTTCATTAAGTTACAAAAAGTCTTAATTTTTAATTTTCATATATATATATTCTAAATTCAGGAACCAGGGAGCTTAATAAACAGGAACAGAAACTAAATTCTAATTCTTTGATCAGTAAAATTTTTGGAAACACTGTTCTTACAATGAAAATGAAAATAGGTAAAATCAACCAAATTCCTGCTTAGGGATTGGTTTAGTGATAAAGATCATGCATTTTGAACAAATGTAAAGCAGGTGCACTTATTTATCTTCTGATGAGAAAAATCAGATTATGGTTCACTTAATTAATTTCAGCCAGAAGTATTAGAACAGAACCTAGGTTTGTGCTGGTACCAAGGGAACTGAGGCTAAGAGCAACCAAAAAAGTGAAAACAGAAGAGCTAGTTATCAGGGAAGGATACAATTAAGTTACATGGAAAACTAAGACATCTCTGAGAAAGAAAGAATGAACTATGAAATGAAATTAAACAGTCTATAGACTGGGATCAAAAGACCCAGCAGATAAGTGCTGTCCTGAAAGGGAAAAAAGAAAAAAAAAGAAAAAAAAAGAAAAAAAGAAAAAAAGTAGCTGATGCATATAGTTGATGGATGAAGTCCTGCAATACAGGGGCAAGTGCAAAATGAAGGAGAGCAGAGAGATGTAACTCAGATGTAATTCAGAGAGTTGAGTACAATAAAAGAGATAAAGATCAAAGAAAGGGACAAGAAGAAAGCATATCTTGATGGACTAGGATCAAAGAATGAGGTGTTAAAGGGATGACTGATAGGAAATGGATTAGCCACAGCTCAATTAGAAAATTTAGCGACATCTAGAGGTAAAGACATTTCAAGAGGAAATGATAAGATGTTTATCTGAGTAATTTCCATGCTAACATTAAAATATGGAGTGGACCTGTAGCTTTCCTAACCTGATCCCTGGCTACTCAGGCAATTTCTCTGTATTCCTCCCAGGCTACCTGCCCTTGTTTCCTCCCTGTGTAGGCTTCCTTTTTGTCTTTGAGTTTGTCCAGGAGCTCCTTGTGCACCCATGCAAGCCTCTGGGCATTTTTGCCTGACTTCTTTGTTTGGATGCATCACTCCTGAGCCTGGAGGAGGTGATCCTTGAATAGTAACTAGCTTTCTTGGGCCCCTCTTCCCTCCAGGGCTTTGTCCCATGATACTCTCTACCAAGCAGATCTCTGAAGAGGCCAAAGTCTGTTCTTCTGAAGCCCAGGGCAGTGAGCTTGCTGTGTGCCCTCCTCACTGCCCTAAGAATCTCGAACTCCACCATTTCATGGTTGCTGCAGCCAAGGCCACCCTTGAGCTTCACATTCACAGCCCTTCCTTCACATCTCTAACTCCTCTTGTTTATTCCCCATGCTACGTGCGTTTGTATAGAGGCATTTAAGTTGGGCCTCCGATGATAAAACATATACTGTTGAAAAATTCTGGTTTTATTGCATAGAGAATGGGTCTGTAAAGCATGTCATACTAAAAGAAAGAAATTAAATGTTTCAAAAACCAGGAAGGACTGTATATGATTGAGCAGATACAGAAAAAAAATGATACGGTATAAAAAATATGTACAGACTAGAACATCTATGAAACTTGTGCAAAACTGAAAGCAGCAAAAAGGATCTATTTTGGGTCTATAATCACTTTTGGACTAATAGATAAAAACAAGAAAATAATCCCTTGCAGGAATGGGTGACACAGAAAGCAAGAAAGTTCCTATCTTGTCCAGACTTTATATTTCCTTAATACTGCAGTAAACATGTTCACCAAGATCCCCTACTAACGTCACTCATTCTTTACATTGTTATGGTTTCAGGAACACATTAAACAAAAAGGAAAAAAAATAAAAATTCTGAAAAGTTCACATCTAAAATGTCTATATTATTCAGTGATTTCCCTAGTGGTCTTTAAGTTCACTCTGGGTGGCATATTTTAAGTTTAGGGCAAGTCTTCTGCTGGAAGTCAGGTTTTTAATTTCACATTGTGGTTCAACTAAATGTTCAGTTTGGCTGCTTTTTGCTGTGTAAACTTCTGCTAAGAGCACTATATGTTGTTACTGTTAAAAAAATTATGTTGCTCATGGATATATAAGGCATAGAATTCCTCTATAAATGTCTCTTTTGCTAGAGGTGTTGAAAATGTGGCCCAGTTTGTCAAAAACACAGCTGCTTTCCTTGGGGGTTTCAGAATGCTCATAACAAATAGATTTTTTTTATGAATTTGTGAGAACACCCTGAGGAAAACAGCTGCATTATTACAGAACCCATGAAATCTCAGACGAGTCTGAACGATTGTATTTTAAAGGACTACTACTTTAAAGCCTTTCTAGTTTCAAGTAATATAATTATTTTATTTGATTTCTAAAAAGATATTTTAGATGAATATGATGGTGATTATTTCTAGCTGACCGGGACAAAACTGCTAACACTGAAAGACCTTGACTGTTGATCTCACCTGTACAAATGGAGACAAATCATTATGCTGCTATACACAAAAAATAGTGGTGGTTTGTGCTGTTAGGTAGTATTTTCTGCCAGGCACTCAGCAATTGGACTGGGAATGAACTGATCCAAGAGGCTGTACAGATAGGTAGAATCACTTCTCAACTGTTTCACTAATCTCTATGTACACAACTAAGTCAACAGATTTAAGGCTCACTTCATGGCTGAAGTCCCTTATAGCAAACTCCTTAGAGTTCTCTGTGAGGACTACTTATTATCTCCTTCTGTAGCCACTACATAAAGTTGTATTGCAATAATTGGAGAAATCAGCCTTCTGTTTTTCTAAATGCCTATTTATTCACAGAGCAAAGAAACTAAGATCTAGAACATTTCTCCTTCAGTTGTGCTCTGCTTTTTATGTGACCTTTTCAGATTCACTAGCACTACCTTAATGCCTAGGTACTTGTGCACAAGAGAATGTTTCTAACCATCTTCACAGGAGATATGACATTGAGCACACCCAGTCCTCGGAGGTGCTGCATCTCTGCTACAAGAGCCTTGATAGGAATTGGCACTGTATCCTACATGAGCGCATTCATGTTCATGGTTGCCCGTGTTTACAGAGCTACATAAAAAACCTACTCACTGAAGGAAGAAGTGTGGGGTAATATCCCAAAGGTCTTCAGTGCTTTGGATTCTCAAAACCGTTATTTATAAAGTACTTGCAGATTCTGCAGGTAAAGAATGCTCTGGAAATGCAAAATAGTCTTTGCAGTAAGGAATTATTTCTGCTAAGTTTTGAAAGGAATTGTATTTGGCTTAAGCAGGTAGGCTATTACTTGACAAAGTTTATATCTCTGTCTATAAATCCAGAAACTCTCTATGGGCACAAGACAAAGGGTGATGAAAGATGGTGAAATAATTCCTTCCTAAATATGTCCTAAAATATATCTGACAGGACCATGGTACGGTAATTATAGGCTATGAATAAGATAAAAAATAGCCAGGAAATAAATTAATGTTATTTTATTTATATACAGCCTATTTAATTAATTTACAGCCAGAAGGAGAATTAAATGGCTGTAGGTGTCTCTGCCATGGCAGACATGAAACTTATTCAAGAACGGTGATCCTGAGTCTGATCATTAAAATTGAGTCAACTATAAATCGTCTTGCACTGTTACAAAGTCTGGCATCATATGGCCCTGTTGTGCTGAGGTGTTAATTTAATCAGTCTGATATCAAAACTTGGCTCCAAGCAGTATGTATTTGGCAGGTATATTTTATAACTAGTGCAGGTGAAAGATCCATGACCTAAATTTCTACTGTAAGCTACTGTAATTTGCAGGCTTTTTTTTTTTAAGCTTGTTTCTTTCTATCCAGCCACACATTATTTTGTAAATATAACTGTACAGACCATTTTTCAGTTCCTTATGCCTTTACACTGAGAAATCCTAGAATGGTTCCAGACTGCAAAATTCCTAGAAAGATTCTAAACAGAATTCCTGGAAGGGAACATGATGGGCAAATATCTAGAAACAACTGGAATTTTCATAGAAAGGCCCTAGATCAGGGGATTCTTGCAGAACATGAAAAAAAAATAATCTTAGAAAGCAGTAGGGAAATCTTAGAATTATTCTGAACAGAAAAAGTCCTAGAAAGCAGTTTTAAAACCTGAAGTGCAATAGGAAATTCCTCAGAAGTGCACTGAAATTCCTAGAATATTCATTGAATGTCCTGTAAAATGTCTAGATTAGTGAAATTTCAGAAAGCACAGTGAGCTTCCTCAAAACCATTCAAAGATTTTTACAAATGTTCTAGAATTTGGAATTTCTAGAAAGCAGTGGGAAATTCCTAGGAAGGTTATGGACAGAAAAATTACTCAAAAGTACCTGGAAATTCAAAGAAAGCAAGGCACATTTCCTAGAAATGTTTTGGAATGTGAAATTCCTGAAAAGGACTAGGAAATACCTATAAAAATACTAGATGGAATTCCTAGAAAACACAGAAAAATTCTTGGAAATCACTAATACCTAGAAAGGTTCTGGATTGAGGAACTTGTGCTCAGAAATTCCTAGAAAGGTTCCGGATCGCAAAAGTTTACCTTAAGTCTCCTGAGTCCTAGCCCAACAAGCCATTTTAAGTTTCACTGCTTCTTTTTTTCAGTGGGTACATATAGATTAGAAAAGATATAAGACTCAACTAAACAGAATTACCCTCAGAGATTTTATCATGTGAAGGATTTTTAAAATTGTTTCTTTTCTGGACAGGGCCTTTGTACAGACAGATTGAGGTAGTTGCATTTAACCAGAATTCTAATCAAGTACACAATATTTATTTTCTTTTAAATATATATTTTTATGCCTCATTTAGTTAAAGATTTATTTCCATAAAAGCTGAACACTATCAAATTGTAAAAACACAAGATAAAACAGTACTACATAGGAAAATAAAACTACCTAGGAAAGGGGTGAAAGAAGACTCCCCCAACTCTATTGTGCCATGGCAGTGAACTGATAATCCAGCGGCTTCATGTCAGAAGGGGGAGGAAAGAGTGAGCTGAGAGAGATAACTTAAGTTAGTATACTGTGGAAACTTCTGGAATGCTCAGTAAAGAAAACAGTGGTATTTCCTGATTCTCTTGAGCATCCTGATCAAGTACTTAGGAAAACAGGCAACTTTAAGCAGTCTATGTGTTTAAGAACAGATTTGTTTCACTTAATTCAATACACGGTCTCTTTCTGTCCTTTTTAAATAAGACTGTTCAGCAAATTTAATTTCTAACAATAATCAAATGCATCATTAATGCTATCTATATCATACATCTGCAGGCAGCCTACAAACCTGAATTAAGACCCCTGATCTTTGGCATAAAGATGCAGTGAGGAATAAAGTATTTTATTAGTTTTAATGAATTGAAGTGAAGAGAGTTCAGATGATTTATTTGAAGTGGCATAGTCCCTTGCCTGGATGGTGAACAGCAGCTAGTAACCTGGAAAAAGTTGCTTTGAGCGCACTAAAATCCAAACCCAATGAAATTTCATCATTGCCAATCTTCAGAAAAAACAAAAACAAAACCACTCTATGATTTGAGGTATAGGCAGGGATGGATTCATGGTTCTGGTAGGAGTTTTTGCTTTTCCCGTGCACATCTGCAAGCATTATGGGTCTCCTCCTCCTTTGAATGCTAGGTATAAACAGTGCTAGCTAGGCAATATAGGTGAGCCCTTGCCCACCTAGAGATAGTAATTCTGTTGCTGTACTTAGCATGAACGATATAATTTATTCATTCTAAAGCTTTCTATATTTTCTCAAATTTTAAAAGGAAAGAATAAAAAAGGCTAACTTGGCCAGACTGACTAAGAATTTAAGACAAGAATGCGCTTTCACTGTTGCAATAGATGCTGCTAAATTTGCAATTTGTGTATCTTCTAAGGTTTTAGCATAGCCCATGGAATTAGACAGGTCTGATGTTCCAAGAGTCCCTAGACATTGTTTAAGGGTCTGGCTTTATAATCTTCTGTCTTTCTTACAGACCCTTGATTTTTAAAACACTCCATTTATGACCAAAATCCAAATGGAAAATATTTGTGGATCAGCAATTATTCAAACATGTAAGTCTACAATAAATTTACAACTGCATAGAACCGAGAGCCGTGTCATAAATCTTCAGTGCTTTCATATATTCCCACTGTGGTACGGATGCGTAATTCAGCTTTAAGTCCTTGCAACAAGTTATACTTTATTTCATTTAAAATAATACCCTTTCACATCTGAGTAATTGGTGTGGAACTGCCTATTTCTTTAAATCTGATCAATTGTATGCATAACACTGAAAATTCTCACTATATTGAAAAGCCCTGTATGTTTTGTAAAGATATAATTAGATTTCATTTCTTGATAGGTTATGTACAGAAAGCACAACAGATATTAAAACACATGCAAATAAATTTAAATGTAGCCATTTTGCAAAGCATTTTTGTAGTGAAGCTCTGCATTGATAGACCTGTATGCCACTTTTCAGATCCTGGAAATATCATTTTTCAGGCACAATCAGTTTAACTGTGTCATTCTAGCATAGTTAAATTATTTCCTTTTGACTTTATCAAGTTGGACTGTAATGTTTTAATTACACCACATGATTTGGTTTTCAATTTTATAATTATAATATAGACTTATATTTCCAGTCTTTTCATATTTTTATTTTTAGTCATTATTTGCTGAATGCTTCTGAAATTCATATTCTAATTAGTAAATTGTATTCTTATTGCTCACTGTTAGTGTAACAACTGGCATTCAATTTGGTTTTGTATGTATCATGAAACAGTCAATTACGTGACCTACCTGGTAATTGGAATTTCTAGTTTTGGCAATTTATCTATTAAATACAGATGTTTTACGTATATAAACATAAACACAACATTTATATACATAAATTAATATATTTAGCATAATATATATATGCACACATACGGTGTATGTATATACACACTGTACATAACAAAAAGCTTCCTGCTTCCATTACATATACTTCTATAGGGATTTCATAACATAAAACTTTATATACTTATGTAGAGTTTTACAAAAATAGACTTTATCCATTATTCAGTGCATTACAAGTGACAGTGAGAAACTCAGTTATCACACTGGAATAAAACACAGGCACAACCCTGGAAGTTGAGGCATTCAGGATGCGAAACCTGTAGAGTCTTCCAATCGAGGATCGAAGCGCTCTGGGCATGGCTAGCTGGCCTGGGCAGTTTGCCCACTGTAAATGCCTGAAAGTTAACCAAGTGGCCCGCCTGCCTGGTTTCCGTCATAAATGTTAACTGATTCAACACATTCCAGTAGAAAATTTGCTCTTTGACTTTTCTATATGTAGGAATCAAATGGAAAGATTTGGTAGATGCTTTATTACTAATTGTCAACAGTTTCACCACATCACTGAATGTCACTGCCACTCAGCCTTGTTTCTTTTTGTGTGTGTGTTCTTAGATTCTGTCCATATACCTAATTCAGACAATTACTGAGTCTGGTAAATTTGGTGTAGCAATTGAAAACAGATTATTAGAAAAAAACGAATAGGAGGGTAAGAGAAACTATTTTCTTTTTCTTTTTTTTTTTTTTTTTTAGCTTTTCTGCTTTTCATACCAGTTTTTTCCTCTGACAAATTTCCCCAAAAAGTACTCGAGACAAAAAAATTCCTAAATAACAGTATTGTAAATTTATGTTCATATAAAGCTTCTTTACCTCCATGACAGGTCCAATCAAAACTTAAACATCCCTTTAGAGAAATTCACAAGTAATGGATAAAGGCAATAACAAATTAATTGTGTTTTATGTGTTATCATTCAAATTGCCATAAAGCTTCTAAATTAAGAGCTGATTAATATGAATGAGGGCTACACTGTTGCTATGGGAATAGAAATGGCATAAATCTATACAAAAAAAGTATACTCACGCCTCCTCCCAGTGCCATTCTACCAGTGTGTCTAACCCAGCTACAGACAAAAGGAGACTGTAGAATTAATTCACATGATGAAATTTATCTTTGGAACTAAGGTCACATTTAATTCATAGTGAAGTTAGAGGACTGTTTACAGACTTCCGTGGGATTCCCAGACACATGTAACTGATTTAGGAGCACAGGTCCCTTTGGCTTTCAAATGCAAGTCATGCTCTAGGTCACCTAGACATTTTTTGTACTGACCTTCAATCACACTTAGGCCCAAGAAAAGATGAAAAGCAAAAAAACCCCACCGAACAAAATTGCACAAGTAACCAAAATCAGTTGGAATCTACTATCTGCTTTCCTGCTTAGTTACAGATTATCCCTTGCACTTTCAAACATCAAAAGTAAATTGACAGACCTGCAGGCTGAGGATTGCTGACATACATCCAGTAGTTTGCAGACATTATTAGAGGTATGACATGTTGCTTAGCTTTATGTAAACACATCACTATAAACAAAACTTCTGTGGAAGCAGAATCAGGGTGAAGCCCTCCAAAGGTGTCACCTGATCTTTTGGAGAAAAACTCTTTAAGATGCCGCAATAAAAGAAACCTCAATTCCACCAACCAAGCAAATGAAATCTTGGCAAGTATCTAGTCAACCTGTGCTTCATAAAAGACAGGGACAAAGTAATAAGCTAATCTGTAAATTGCAGTTTCCTTGATCCAGCAATAGAGAGGAGGGGAAGCTTCAGGAAACTCTTAAGAATGTGGAGACAAAGGGCATAGAAGCCCAAAATCTAAATGCTTCAAACTTTGTATTTGAAGAATGAGAGGATCCAAGGCAACATGCTCTGCTTCCAAGGGTCCCCGGTTAAGACAGGAGGGGAAGCCTGCCACTCCCTGAAACAATATTTCATTGTAATTCTTTTCAGTCTGTCATAATTTATGTGAAAGACTGTAAGGCAAGTTCAGGGTCAGTGATCAGAAACACACATGAATTATGGTCCCCGCTTGTGCCCTCACTGGCCTTAATTTAACATGGCCTCACAGTCACATTCTCCCAAGCACTTAACTTTTAACCATCCACCTTAAAAGACAGAGCAATTAATGATTTAAAAAAAAAAAAAAAAAGAAAAAAAAAAAAAGAAGAAAAAAAAGAAGAGAGAATGACTGCATTCCTGAAACATCTGGATAAAAGGAGAGGCTTCTACTCAAGGATATTTACAGACAGTGGGATGCCTAAATGAGAAATAAAGAAAAAGTATGGCTTTGATTTATACGAAAATAAACATTTTAACAAAACAAATTTTATGACTTGAAGAAAGTCCTTCATATCAAGAATCATAACAGAAAGTGTATTTGCAAAGTTCTACATTTGAAGAAGATATATATTTTCAGTAACTTGTGAAACAACATTACTGAATAGAGTCATATCTAAGAACAGGAAAAACCTAGTTAGTTCATTAAATTTCATTCTCTGCACATGCAGATTTTTCTTTTTCACCAAAATACATGTCTAAGCTAAATTTAGAATTTAGGACTTCCATTACTTTTTTTTGGGAAATATTTTTCCATACTCTACATTCTGCAGCTATGTTTTGTGATTATTTTTCTTTTTTTAATAGCATACTTATAATTTTCCATTATTAGTTTCCATCAGGTTTTCTTCCCATGTGTCACGCTTATTTCCTCTTTCCTGATGTTTCTTTGAATTCCCTCTAAATTTTTATTGTCTTTTTGGCAGGAAAGTACCAAAAGAGTGTGAATCAGTCCAGGTATGGTGGCATGCCAAAGAAGCTACATGGTGCTATCCCATGCTGTATTCTTGCTGACCATGGATGCCTGAGAAATTCACTGGCCATCTGAAACTTTCTGTTCTATTTGAAATGTACCTCTTTGTCACTGTTGGTAATTTTGACATGAGCTTGCAATGACCATCAGGATTATGGCATTACAAGTTTCAGTATTGCTTAGTTTTGTATTTCCAGGTGACATCAATTAATATTTAAAAAAAAATCCAAAACACTGAATGATTCCACATGATTTCTTTTCTGGACAATAAACAGACTCATAAAAATATATGCTGATACAATTTCCCCTGAGTTTAAGCACAGTGCAAAAACGTCCACAGTTTAGCTTTGACTATGTTTGCTAATAAAGAGAATTATGTTTGTATTGCCATGGAAATTCAGAAAGAAAGGCTTAAATGAATTGGTTTTGTTCTTTGGGTCAACTACCATCTAGCAAGAGAGAAATTCTAAAGGCATTGTTTCTAGAGTTATTTTTTTTCCATTGGTTTTAAAATAAGGATATTAAATATCTAATCCTAATAGGTCTTTCAACTAATAGAAATAGCTGGATTGGACAAGAGTAAACTGATTTCGTTTAGAACCTTCATTTTCGGTGAATGCAAGTAACTGCATTTTTATAACAGATTTTTGTTTGAATAATTGGAATATTTTCTACACTTTGTCCACATAAAGCTTGGCTCTAGAGATGGGAAAAAATATATGCACCTTTTATTTTTGTGTATGCTGAATCTCAATAACAATTTTTCAGAACACTAGAAATGTAGGGTTTTATTGTAGCTGTCTTTTGGGGTTACAAATTGTTAACATCTGCCTTTTAGTATCATTTTTTTACAATAGTCTGCTCTCTAGATATCCTGTTAATGACTGTAATTTTCTAGTCAGCTGCTATCTGTCAAGGTAGTTTAAAGGTCACTTCTTGCTTTATATTAGAGAACTTCATGTAGAAAGTGGGCATGGGTTCTTTACAGCAAACAGAGCTTATGCTTGGATTTGCTTTGTGTTTGAAAACAGGGAGTTCAGCAGCCCCAGGTCACATTGATCTTTCAATTTCACTATCCTTTGTTGCTTGAACTTTGGTCATACAGTTTTCCATATGTGTTTTTTCTAGCAACAGCTCACTGCTACTTTTGTTATCCTTGCTGTATTCATAAGACATTCCTTACTCTTCTTCAACTGGCAACACTGTGTTAAACCAGAGATGTAAATTTCTCACTCACCTCTCCCTTAGTGATCTTATTTTCTTGAGTTTTTAATTCAATTACAAATGCCATTGGACACGTGCAATCTTTTCAGTGACATGAAATGTTATGCCATAAAGAAAATAAAGGAGTTTGTGTATTTATAGCTTTGTTTATATGTATTAAACTTTTCAGTGGTGAATAAAAGAATGATTGCACATTTGCCTTGGAAACACCTGTCATTCCCCCTATCCCAGGTTTTCACTAGTATGACTTAAAAGTGAAAGAGTGTGTTTCCCCCATGGCTGAAATTACACAAAGATAACGAGAACATGTTTAACCTCTTTTAGTGCAAAGGCAGCCTTGCATGAGGGATGTGATTCACACTTGAGGCATACTTAGCTGAAGGTATCATGATGCTCTGCTATCCCTCTTTTGGAAGCTGAAAACATCTCACCGAATTGCTGAGATTGGAAGGGACCTCTGGAGGTCATCTGATCCAACCCCTCTGCTCAAGCAAGGTTGCCTAGACCAGGTTGCTCAGCACCCTGTCCAGTTGGGTTTTGAGTATCTCCAAGGACAGAGACTCCACAACCTCGCTAGTGTTCAATCTCCTTTCCAGTAAAAAAGTTTTTCTTAGGTTTAAACAGAATTTCCTGCATTTCAACGTTGTATGGAGAATCAAAACCATTTACAGTTATGTATTAATCTAAACTGTAGTCATTAATAAACTAGGTTGTAAAATACGGAAACTGAGAGCTGAGTGAAGTTTATTCTGCGCAACTTAGTTCTTTAAGCCTTATCAGCAGGAACTAATCCAGCTGTCTTTACTCTTCAGTAGGAATAGAAGAATTCACCTGATCCCCTTGTGCAGGGAATCAGCTGTGAGAGGATTGCATCCTATAGATGAAAGAAATGACAAATAAGTAAAGGCAGCGTTGGGCTTTGGTTTTTTTGTTGTTTTTGTTTTCCTTAAAAAAACACCAGCAATTTAAAAACTACACTAGACTTCTCCTAAAACTTTGAGTACATAATTCACAGATGAAAAATTGCCTTCACTTCTCTAGAGTAAGCTTTATAGGTATATCTTTGACTGGAGGGCTGACAGAGCAGGTTGAATCCTATACATCGCAGCAGAAAAGGAAATTGAGGGAGGCCTTGATCATATTCACAGCCTCAACAGGCATTCTCAGAAAACTAGACTGAAATTGGACCTGGTCCAAAAGAAGATGGTGTTAGAACCATCATATTTCCTTTAGGTTAAAATCCTTAAGGTGGAACTATATCTGCTCTCAAGAAGGCAGTGGAAAAAATTCAATCTAAGCTTCTTTCATTCTATTGTATCTAGCTGTTGCATTGACTTGTATTTAAGTGAGGTCTTAATCATCACAGCCACCTCTCTGTGGAGTTTTATAGCTCTAAATTCTGTTTGGAAGAGCTGAGGCATTGTAACTTGCCTTGTCCACAGCACTTCGTCTTGTCATCTTCATCAGTCCCTCTAATTTAGGTGACAAAGCTAACAAGTTGATCTAAGGCCCCCTTCTAAAAGGCAAAGGAGTGACCTACTCCAAGGTATCCATTTCTATAAATTTCTGTTCTGATCTGCCTTCTGAAGGAGCCTCTCTCTCTCTTGTTTACAGAAGGAATGTAAGGAGATTAGCAAATTAAATTTGTTAAATAAGCTAAGTAGTTTCTTCCCGCTCCTTGTCCTTAACTCAGACCTGTGGATCCCACACTAAGATTAGTGCATATAAGTAAAATGTTCCAATATTGAGATTTACATTCCATGTTTGATGTTAGCTCTGAGCCTCAGAGCATTAGTTTCCCTTCAGTCTGCAAACGTTAGAGTGTGTGCAGCCTTGAAAAACAAGAGACTGGCAAACCTGGATGTGCAGGGTTCCACAAACCACCAGACCCATGACAACTCATAAAAAGGAGGACACTTCTGTTATACAAATGCTTCCATTAGAATGAAAGTTGTTTGCACAGACAATTTCTGAAGCAAAACAAGCCATTGTTTAAGACATTCACTGTGGTAATCTAAGGCAAGTTACCACCTGAAAGCAGAATCACCATAGAATAAAACCTGGGCTAATATCTTTCTGGAAACTTATTCACATCAAGCCACTGGCCAAATCTTTCAGCATAACCAACAGGAGCAGTATGTAGAATTCTTTTCCCAGCAGTTGACTAGAAATTATGAACAATAATAGATTTTGCATATTGAAACTAATATATGCAGGAGTCGGTGCTCTGGGACTAAAATGAATTCCATAAGATCACTCACTTGTTAGCTGAATGGCATTAATGACTGACCTTCTTAATCCATATTCAGAAACTCACAGATCAGAAAGGTCATCTCTAACTGCCACTACCTATTCGTATGTATATTCTATATCACACTTACAAATGGGGTTGTTGTCTTCAGATTAATAGAAAACCAACAATGATGTCACTATTTCTGTGAATACACTGTCTTGAGAATGATACAAGTCTTTGCATAGTAAGTATTTGAATATTCCTTGCAACAGTAGTTACAATCTGTAAAAGCCACTCCATGCGAAGTAGCACACACAGTTTTGTATCGCATAGTGTTCCCAGTAAAAATACCAGCTTTCAAATGCAGTGTGTTACTAGCTATTTAGCTATTAAAGTGTATCATTTGGATATACAATATCAACCAACTTTTAGTAAAACTGAACTTTTGGCTTTAATGTAGCCTTCAGTTTAGTGAGCCATAGAATTTAAAGAATAACAAACAAACATATTCTGAACTTCACTATGTTACTTGGTACCATTGATTATTTTACAGGTAAACTGAAACAACTTGCAAAAATGAGGCAATAAAAATAGAGATTTAAGTTATTTCATTAAGTATTCTATATTACTGCTGTAAATTACCATTTTTTCTTAGTAGGAACAAGAAAAGCAGTGCAATATTAACAGTTTTGATAAAATCTGAACAGCTTTAGTAGATAAAGTAAAAATATGATGGTATCTTTTAAACAATCATAGTGCAAAGGCACATTAAAAGCAGATGTTTTTTAGGTGAAATAACATTTCAAAGCAACTAGCTATTAGGTTACCAAATAAAATTGAATTTACCATGGCTGTGAAGTTTTTTTAGCATAGGAATGGGTTGTTGTTTATTGATACTTAACCTGAGAATGACACTTTGTAAAGCATTAGCCCAAAATTCTGTAGTCTATATATTAGAACAGTGACTAATGGAACTGACTAAAACCAAATATATTTCCAAATGGAGAGAAGATTTTAGATCTAGAAAATATATTCTATTGAAGGAAGAGGTGGCCTTCAGCCTCCTGCATTTAGTCACATGAAACAGCCTCCTAAATCTGAGAATCTTTTGAGCGCCCATCCTATTCATTGACCACAAAATGGTATTTGAACTTGAGCTTTAACTGTTATTTTTTTCTTATGATTTCAATGATTCTGTATTAAAACTTACATATTAAAACTACAGTAAAACAAGAATACATTTAAACCCAAGTTTGAGAAGGGAGTTTCTTTGCTTCTTTATTAGGAGTTCAGTGTAGCATGTCTGGTTAATAACTGTAGTAAGATAATCTGTTGGAGAGCATACTATAAATTTAGAATACCTTTCACTGCCACTAAATGTTTGGATCACATTCACCCCATCACAGCACCTCCTTCTATAAAGTAGAGTTAGTGATATTTAACTACGTATATAGTGCTCTACTGATGAAGAATGATATAAATCATAATTTCTGTATGTAATTCTTACTTTACTTAGCTGTGCCTTCAATTTAATTGTTATATTACATAGTTACATTATGATACAGGTACTTATCATGGACCAGACCATCTTGTTGATATGTATCACATAAGCACAGAATGAGAAGTCCATCCCCATCTGACTTTTGCATCAAAGACAACACTGAGTGGGTTCTAGAATTGTCCTTACCATTTCCCTTCTTCCAGTGTCTATGCCCAGGTGTCTTCCAGTGGTATTTGTCTCACTATTATTTTTCTTCTTCCCCTGGTCTCTCCTCCGATAACCACATTATGCATCCTGGAAGTAAAAAAAATGCCATTTGCCTTAGAAGGTAGACTATAAAGCAGTTGAAAGTTTTCTGCTTACTGAAAATGTTGTACAACTCATATGTGCAGAAATGAACTTCAGCCAGTCCCTGTAACTTCTAGTTATTTTGGAATCACTGGATGATGTTTGACGTAGCTTAGACATCATGTACATGTACAGTCTGTAGATGTACATTAAATTAAGTGGAGAAAGAAGTAGGCAACCAATACAGCTCATGGAGCACTGAAGTTAAAAAGTCAAAAGGAACTGTAGGTTTACTTTTTTAAAAAAAAATTCCTTCTAATTATCCCTACTTTTGTCAGAAACCAGGTGTACACATTGAATTAGAAGTATCCAACTTCTCTGATGTTTCTCTTGGTTTAAGCAGTCCAACGTGATCTACCATAACTTTTTAAGTTGTTTTATGCACAATACAAATGGTTGTCTTGAGGCCTTTTAACAAAATATTAACTAGTACTAAGAAATCTTCATTATATTGTTACCCTTAAACTGGTAACAGAGGATGGCTATTTTCCTGTGCCCACAATGCTTAAGTTGAGGCTTAACTCTGTTCTGCCTATAGCAGATCTGACAATCACAATCGTCATTTACAAATTAATTGTTTAGTTCAGACTTGACTTCCAATTACTTTCTTTGAATATTTAAGCAACCCTGCTACACAATGACAACCAGTGACCAAATCAGAAAAATATATTGCAGTATAGAATCTGTAATTTTAGTTTTGTAGCACTTTGCCATAAATGAGAAAACTGACAGAAAATCAGGAAGCAGGCACTCACACTCTGATACTAATACCTGTGAATTCTTCTGTTAATTTTTTTCTGAAATCTTATTTTAATTTTAAAAATTCTTAGGCAAATAGTTGCTATTTTCCTTTAGCTAAAAAAGTCAGTCACAGCCTGCTTTCCTAAGAGAAGTTTCTCATAGAAAGGACTCTGTCCTTAGACTATGATGCAAGACAGACTTCCTTCCCTACCTGAGGACAGGGACACTCTGGTTTTGAAGGTGCCAATTACACAAAAGACACTAGTCTTTGGTGTTGACTTTGGCATTGTAAAAAGACCAACAGCCACCTTAGATGTGCACAGCTTAAATTTGCACGTACTGTCATAGTGCTTCAGCTACCTCCTCCTGTTCACAGTCAACTATTAAGATGTGCATGCAATGCCCATAGCACATGCATGCAGAAGACATCTCCTGAATTGCTAGTCTTAATTAAAATGAGGTACAATTTTTCCTAAACTGCTCATCATTTCAAGATATCTTATAGGAGTTTGGAAAATGTTGTTGATAGCCTTGATTCGATCTACCTTTTCACAGTATATACTAACATATTTCCCAGATAGATATCTCTGTTGCACAGAATTTACCTATTTGTTCAGTTTTATCCAAGCATCTTCAACTTTACTCAAACCTGCTCAGAGTCCTGGTTTTTTTTTGTTTTTGTTTTTGTTTTTTTAATTAAATACCTTTTTCTTCCCTAGATCTAAACATAATCTGGTTGAAACATGAAAAGTTTGTTGTATTTTCCTGTGAAATAATTTGGGTGCCAAGCACAATCCAAACTGCAGTCTTAAGAAAGACTGGCTCCCAAATGGGATGCTGACCATGCTTAAAAATATTCTCTGTTTTTCCAACAGAACCTGCCAGATCCCTGCTGATCTATCAAGCTTAGGAAAACATTTGGCATCAGCCACCTGTCCTAGAAATTATTCTGTAGTGTGTGGTAGAAAAAGTTATCTCCCTTAGTTCTATTCATAAGCAACAACATTCCCCACTCCCCTCCGCCCCCAATTCTCCTACATTTTTCTATCATTTTCAGAGAACTTCCTCTTTCAGCCTCTGGATGAGAAAATTTTTCCTAAGGAAATCAGTTGGGGGATAGCTGAGATCTGTAAGCTCTATTTGGTGTCTGATTGACAGCTTTCCTATCTCAAGAAAACACTCCCAAACACTCTCTAGATGTTTTTTTTTTCCCCACCTGCAACTCTTTGAATTAGATTATTTTAACCTAATCGTTTTTTTCTCCTCTGGAAGTGTCACAAATTGCATCTTCTTCCACTTGTTTTTCCTTTATGTACTTGAGAGACAAATTTGGCTGAGAGAGATCATGACACTAAGCCCAATGCTGCACTCGTACTGTGACTAACTTCTGGCTTAAACTCTAGCATTAATACTACTGGTTATGGCACCATGTTGTTCCATGCACGATGTCCAAGTAAAAGTCAGCTTTCTATTTGCTTTTAGCCTGATTGGTTCTCTGGCATGGCAAAAAGTTTTCCAGAGAACAGAGACTAGAAAATGCTTGTAGTATTTTTACTAAATACAATGTGACCTCAGTTTTTTAAAAACGTCTCAAGAAACATAAAACCTAAACATTACAGGCACAGCTCTAATAAACGGACACTCTCTGTATTCTTACTGTGTTCACTGATGTTATTTATGCTTTGCTAGATGGTTTCAGGAAAATTTTGATATATCCTCCAGTTAAAGGTAAGGAAAAGAAGGATTCTTGTAGTTGATTTTTTTAAAAATTTGTTGTTGTTGTTATGTCTCTAACTGCTAAAGCACTGAATCCGATTCAGTGTGACAACACATTGCCTGAGTTCATTCCTGTGCCACTAGTAAATTAAGTCAGAAACTATCTCCACAGCATATGGATTTACCAGGCTATTCAACTATTGCATGTATTTGGGAAAGGAAAGTATTTCTTAAACCTCCCTTTTCCCCCGAACATCCTACCAGGTCTTTAACTCTTTCATTGCACAGTTTATTTTTATAATTGTGTTTTATTATTGAGTCAAAAACGTTATTTATAGCATAATCTCAAAGCACAGCAAATATGCTGACCTAAGTAGTATTGTTATTACACAGGATGGTAGCAACAAGGTTCATATATATGGGGTTAGAGGATTTCACCTCTGCAGAAATATTTGTGATTTTTTTTTTTAAACTGCATTGCCAAGTATAAGGTAGCCCAAACATTAACAAATGAACAAACCCCCCAAAAAAACCCCAAACAAAAAACCCCAAAGTCTGGTCTGGTGGTCATAGGAATACACTTAGTCATGTTTTGGCAGTTTCTTCTGGAATTATGATCCCAACAAACCACAAAAAATAAGATAAAAATAAAACTGATATTTTCACAGTTGCTTAACTGAATTATGAAACTCACCATTATAACCAGTAAAAAAATAATAATTAGTGGAATAATTATCAAACACATAACCTTTATTAGAAGTGGTTTTCTCTACAACCTTTAATTTTTTTTTTTTTTTTTTTTTTTTTTTTTTTTTTTTTTGCAAGTAAGTAAATTATTGGTTTAGAGTCTATTTAATGTTACCTATTTAACCTTTTTTTTTGGTCAGTTTTTGAAACAGACCACTGATATGGATTTGATAATAGCTTTACATTAATGTTCTTTAGAATTTTTTTCTTCTCCAATGGAAATTACAATTTTTATTTTTAACTCTGGTTTGGAATGAAAATAAATACATGATGTACTTTTCAGGGAAGGGGGATATGGGGAGAGCTTTTTTTTTTTTCCTATCAGGGTCTCTGATCTTTCTTCAGTAGATTCTCAAATGCTCTGTGGCACAAGGAAAATGAATTTATTTCTCTTTTACATATAGAAAAGAAATTCAAACTGTGAACATAAGTTGCCCAACACTACCTAACAGATTGCTGGAAGACAGGGCAAGATATTTCCTACAGCTGAAAGGTATTTTCAGTGTTAAACTAGTATTCTACATAACTATGGAATGTGAGGATAATTTCAACAAGATTCAACTAGGTACATAAATAAAAACACATAAGCACCTATTTAAAAGTATTATCACCATGATACAAGGAAAGAAAAAAGAGCATAAAAGAATACTACTTGTAGGAATTGGGAAACAGCACAACTAGAGCATTGGTAGAGAACCATGCCTAAGCAGAATGAGAGATACATGAACATTTGAGTCAAATACTTTATTCACTGGGAAAATAATGAAAAGAAATGGAGCTGCTTTGTTTGGAAAACAAAAGGAATGGGTTTTCTATTCTTAGAGAAAAATATCAAACAAAAAAATCACATTTCAATTTAAAAAAAATCTTTCAGATTTATACTCAATTTGAAAGCAAAAATATTTGTAGTTGCACATATACCCATGACATTCCTGTAGCAAACTTTAAAAGCACTGATTGGCATGAAATTCCAGGCAAAATATAAGGGATTTTGATTTGTTGAGATCCAACTAATGGACTTTCAAACCTAAGTTTAACCCTCAAAGTTCACTGTTCATTTCCTCTTTTTTTAGGTTAGCCAAATAAGAACTCGTCAGTCAAATTATCCGGAGATTGTTTCTTTGCATATGATCATCTGCAGGAGTCTGCAATTGTTCTGTACCAGCCCTTTTGCCTGCATTCAGTAACAGCAGGCATCGGGCACAGATTGTCCCTGTAAAAGATTTGCCTTTAGGTCTAGAAAGAGAATAACAATCTGTAGTGTCATAATATGTTTGGCAGATCCTCATTGTTCCAGGCTCTGCTCCTTCCTATGAGAGAAATGAAGCAAGTGCAAAGGAGCATGACTATATTTTGCAGTGCTAAACAAGTGATTCAGATATCAAATCACTGTCAAAGGCTTCTACTTTTTTCTGCTCCCTGAGCATCTCTACACAGCCTTTAAAAACGAAGGGATTTTCAAAATTATCAAACCCTATGTACATTTTATTTTAGAATTTACTTGCTCTTTGGCTCCCTTGATATTTTATATTTGAAACTCAAGATGGACTACATGTATACATTGGTTTTGTTGATTGCTTTAGCAAACACAGAGTTAAGGAACAAATACCAACACATACTGGAAATTAAAGAATTTGTTCAAAATATTTGGGGTGTCAATGGGAATTTAACAGAAATCTAGTTGCCTTTGAATAAATCTTACTGAAAGTTTGAGATTACTTATTTTAAAAATTCTAAGTTTTTAAAAAGCATCTCATTGACTCATCTTAAGGGTAATTTTCTGTAAAAGTTTAGGCAATTAGCACTGCACAGACCATTGGAGTAAAGCGATAAACAAGAAAATAGGATTCCTGGTTTCTGCTATAGAATCTATCACTCAGGCAGGTAATCGCAGTTCCCTACGCCTCTGCTGTTCATTATTTATATTGCTTATTTCAACTGAGATCATCTGGACAAGAGCTGCCTTTCATCAGATGCGTATGTGGTATCTAGCACAACAAGGTGACAATCTTTGGCAGTTAGGAGGCCTTCTGATATAAATAAACCTTCAATAACAAAGAGAAAATATAAAAGGGATAGGAATTTCTCCAAACTGTTAATTTACCCAAGAACTACATATGCAAATAAAGATAAAATGTAATTTCTTACCATTTGACTACAAATATATGTACATAGCAGTACAGTTTAAGTATACTCTGAGGATGAACTTCATGTAGAAAAATAAAATATCCAGTCTTATGGCTAACTGAATTATTTCCTGTAACTACTTTTTTCAAACAGTTTTTCTTTCATATATTTTTATTTCATTACTATATCCCTACATAGTCTAATATTTTCCAATGAAAAATGTATTCAGCTATTTCACTCATTACCCAATCAATTGTTGAATAAATTATTCATGAAGAGAATTAGTATCTTTGACCTTTGGAAGGTGGAAGACACATAATGACCCCAAATAATCAGGATCTACAATTATGAATATGGAGGAAATAGGGAAGAGTCTGACTGCACTTTGAATAAAAAGTCTTGCAGGCAATAAGCTGTTCAGAAAACGTTTGCATTTGATTTCCTTTCTGCAACAGAGCAATGAATATTTACAGGACAGTAATGTTTTACTATTTGCGGACAATTTCTAGTTCCAGTACACCTTTAATTTAGAGAAACAAATCAATAATCAGCTATAATTTTTTTACTTTACCAGTCAGAGTTCAAACATAACAGCTAGCCAGCTCTTCAGGAGGCTGCTCTTGGGAAAGCTATTCTGAGTGCTTGGGCAGAAATTCACGAGATTGATGAGATAAATATGTGATCAATGTCTCTTAGTATAAAATACCTATGCATCTCACTAGATGACCAGTGAATGTGTGAGTCTTTCTTTCTGGTGGATATATTTACCAAAGTAACTTCTCAGTTTTCCCATTTTTCTCTTTTTGAATTTTATGCTTAATAAATATTCCTTATTTCCCAACTAGTAGTTTACTACTGTAGAAATACCTGAATGTACAAAGATGTGTGTTTATTAAATCTCAAGCTGAACCCCCTCCTTTTCTGTAGTCAGGTAATGGCTGATGTAACACTGCATTTTAACATTCTTGTTTCAGATTCCATGAAAGTGTTTCACTTGTGCTCTGCTTAACAGATAAAATCTCAGCTTCCATACTCTGAACCTTTTGACTTATTTCCTGTAGAAGCAATAAACTTGAGAGTCATATTCTTGTACCTAATGATAGAAGAATTTTACTGCTGGATATGGTAAGATTATTTTCCTTACTGCAGAGGAAATTTCCTTACAGCAGAATTTTATCCAGGGTATGGTACATAGATGTACAAATCCTTGTTCAAACTGCACATAAGCACTTATGACAGGTCCTCCAAAACACAGTAGAAAATTGCAAACATTTTCATCTAGCTTATAAAATTGCCTGTAAAATATTAAGTGGGCCCATAATTATTTATCATTAAATTTCAAAGTAGCTTTATAAATGCTAGAGAAAAACAGTTACTCTGTTGTACACAATAGGTTTTGGGTTTTGTCTTTGTTTTTTTAAGTAAACACTCTTGCACTTCACTACTTTTGTTTTCTTAAATTTTACAGGAATTATGGGAACATATATGAGAAATTATTAACATACAAGTTAAACTAAAATTTTACCACACAGATAATTTCCTGTAATGTTACTGCAGTGGTCACCAACAGCAGAATTTCTGTATACTCTCTGCCAAAATACCACTTAAAATTTATCACGAAACAAGAATTACCTGCCTTCTAACAAATACCTCTACTTCGCTTTCAAAGTTAATTCTGGAAAGAGATGAGACTAAGGTGAAGAAGGACAAACTGCCCAAAGTCAAAAGCATTTGCACTCAATAGCTTTGTATACAGTTCTCTTTTCTTATTCTTTATATGTCTACCTCTGAAAGAACAAAGACCATGAAATGGTGATTTTCCCATTTCAACACTAATTACATGGCAAATTTTACAAAACATGTATGATGAAAATGGACTTTCCTGGGGATCACCTCTAACAAGCCATGTTGCTGGTTTGTTCTCCCTTTTGTTAACTGCATGAAATTGTGACTGTACTCAGCTTCTTTTGCAAAGCTCTCTGACGTATTACAATCATAAAACCATCATGGCTTGTGGGGCTGGGTGGCGAATGGCAGTTAAAAGTCTGCCAGTCCAAAGGTGTTGAACCCTGAATGCCAATGAAAGCCTCTTTCTTTCTGAATGTCATCAGCATTAGAAGTTAATTTATGGACTCCTTTTCTTGAAGTGTGGACACTTAATCTGAATACACTGACAGTCTGGCAGTTTTAACAGAGTTGAGTATCAAAGTTGTTCTAGATTGAGAGGCAGGAGAACAGCTTCCTTGATTGCCTGATCAATATTCCACTTGAGTTGAGATACTTGCTACTGGTTATTGTACCTCCTGACTACATTTTGCTGCTCCTGCTTAACATTTAAACTGTGTACCTATCTAATACAAAACCAGATACAGAAAGATATGGACACTCTTTTATTCAGAGATTCTAAAGCATTTTTGACTGCTGTGTCTCTGAAAAGGCTTGCCTTTAAAAAAAAAGTAAAAAGGACTCAATTCAACCATTGAGCCTCTAATTCAGAAAGAAAAGAACAAGGAAATTCAGGTCAGGGTTTTCAGTTTTTTTTTTTCTTTTAATGTCTTGGAAAATAGAAAGATGAACTCAAAGCCCACAGCTGGGTTTCAAGGGGTCAGGAGCTAATTTGGCCGTCATTTGGAGTAATTCTGTTAATGCTCCTTTCAGGGACTAAATAGACAACAACTGAACTGCTGGATTCCAATTTTGACTGGGCCTTAATTTTCCACTGTTGCTTTGGGCACTTTTTTCTTAAAATGTCTTTTGCCTCCAACTGGCATTCTCTAAAATGGAGATATGTATGATGATCAGCTCAAGGTATGGTACAGTGTTTACTTCACTAAGGACTCTCTGTTCTGAGAGTGGAAAACACTGTGGTTAAGCCAAGGTTCCTCTTCAGGATCAGCAAACAGCAGAAATGTTGGCATATCATGTTTTCGCTTGCTCTCTTAAAAAATGAACCCCCTTTGCAGAATCAGAATTTAATGAGCAAAATCATACCAGTGTCACAGAGAGAAGCACGTTCCTACTTTTCACTATGTGAGCTGAAGGACGTGTAACTGGGATTGCTTGAGGATGAGGGCTGAACAAGGAAATCAGACTGGGAGATATTTGAGTAAGCAACCTTGTTTTGTAGTAAATTATGTGAGATATTAGATTAACACTAGAATTTTGTACTGTTGTTAAAGCAAATAGGAATCCTATGGTTATGCCATCACTCTCTGCTGACACCAGCGACTCTCACTGTGAGTAGCCTGCAGGAGACAAACAAAAATGTAAAGAGTAGAATAATGAGTGGAAAAGATAAACATTACAAGCAACTGGCTGGTGGGGTTAGGGTGATATTCACAAGTATTAAGAAAAGCAGATAAAGATAGCTTTGTCAGGAGGGCTAACCAATTCCAAAATACTATGTTTTTAAATTTTTTTTTTCTCAAAGCCTGACACATGTCCAGCTCACAGATTCCAAAATGCCTTTTGCTACGAGTCTGCCACATTTCCAAATGAATTGATACATACTGGGACTTCACTGGTCTAGATTATTTGTCTGCTGTAATAAGCATGCTTGATTGCCAGGGCCTGCCATTCCAGAGGCTAAATCAAAGATGTGATATTAACTTCTTCCAAAGATGCAGCAACCAAGGCAGTAGAAGAATGCAAATAAATCAATTCTGCATGCTTAAGCCCATCTCCCTTTCATGCACGCCTGGTGATGGAAAATGATTTTTCTTTCTACCCTGCCTTATCATTCTGAGGTATGAAAAAGAGATTTTGTCACAGTAATGAAGCACAGGAAAAGAGAGCTTGTTATAAACTGATTACAGTTTAGATTGAAGGGCAGGTTTTCATTAGCTTTGTTAGATTTGGCATCATTTTTAGACTGGAGTAATTACCACAAAAAAATTCAGAAAGAGAAGGTGGGTCCAACATTTGATGCATGAAAGTAAAAAGCAAAGACCGAATGAGTAAAAAAAGAAAAATAGAAGTTCTTCCCTTATGCAAAGCTAAAGCTACACCAATAAAAAAAATGTTAAACTTCTCTATTAAGACACTCAACAAAGAAAGTAGATGTCCTATTTAAGAAACAAAGAATTTCTTTTGTTTCTTGTTGCATTTAGCTAGTCAATCTTTGTTTCTCCAAATTGTCCAGGGATATACATCTATTTTTTCCATCTGCAATTACTCAGGCATTAGTAGCAGGGATACAAGTTAGACTAGCGACCATGTGGTTAGCTTAAAGTCAGGAGCACAGTGCATATAGTTATACTTGGCCTTAGCGAAACTCCATGTATTTACTTGCTTCCACAGAAATTAACTCAGTGTAATCCGCATAAAACTAAAGAAACTGTTACAGACTTGATTCCTTTCTGCAGGAAGAGACCGAATAAAAGATCTTTCTTTCAAACATTCAGAAGAAAACTTCAAAAAATTTGCTTACTCAGAAATATTAGAGAATTCTCTAAAGGACAAATTGTTCATAAAAGGAGAAGCAGTTCTCTATAAAATAGATTAAAGGCTGTAATGACGGTATCATTAATTCTCTTACAATTCAATCTCATCTTTATAGAAAGCACCAACCCTTTCCACTCTATTATGTTTTAGGGCCTGATTTATGAAATAATCCCTGGACATTAATGATGCTACAGGTAACAGTTGTAATATTTCAGGTGGTTTACAGCACTGCTCTAACAATGGAGTACATTTTGTTTGAACTCCATTGCAATTTGTTCTTCATTGTGTAATACTTGCTTTGGGGAGCACTGAGCAATACATGCATGGTTTCAGTCACAATACTTCATAAATTCCTTTCCTCCACACTTTATCCTCTTTCCCTCCTCTCCAGAAATCACCCTTTAGTCTTCTCTTGTTCTCCTGTTCCACACCCCCACCCCCCCCCCCCCCCCCCCCTTCCTTTTCTCTTGCTGCATATCTGGAACAGCCTTCTATATTCACATACACCAGAGGCCTTTCTCCACATTCTTTAGTAAATCTCCCCATCTTATTCTCTCATCATTAATAATCCTCCTCAACTCCTTTTCAAGTGTGGTCCTGTATATGTAGATATACACATACACACAGACAATATTTTTTCCTCTCATATTTAGATTGTAGTTTCTTGCAGGCATGGTCCACTGAGAGAAGAAATAGTTTAATGAATACATTTGAGAGGGTCCAGAGCACATGGGTTCTGAATCTCACTCAGTCTTATTCTTCTTCCCTCCACAGTGATGCTTAGCTTCTGTCTCAGCTTGAGCAATCTCAATGGCTCTTCATAACAGGGCTTTCTTTTACATGGCAGTAGCAGTACTGATACTACAGCACCTTGTCCAAGAGAGTCTTGATCTCGGTTTGGGCCTTTACAGACTATGATGACATAAAGAGTATTGGATTTAACTGCAGACTTTCAAACTGAAGATGATATGAGGAATGGCAAGAAATTTTCTACTCCACAAAAATAATTGAATTTCCAAATAACATTTTACCCTGATTCATCTTGAGAAGCTGAAACCTTGAGGTGCAGTACTGATAAGTTCAGAACAGCTATAGTGATGCTCTCAATTATGCCTTATGTTACTAATGATGTTAGTATGCCCTAAATATTCTTTCCTGCATTCTTCCCACCACGCTTTCCTTGTCTTTTAACCTGTATCTATCTTACCACAAATTATACAGTGTCACAATATACTAAGCTGCACCAAAGTTAGCCAAAAGAGAGCTATATCTACATTGGGAACCCTTTGTGGTAAAATAGCTGGTGCCATTTAGCCACAGAAGCTGGTCCTTTCCCACTTTCCTCCTAAAACTCTTTCCTTATGGAAAGAAAACATGTTACAATCTAATCCTACTCTGAGTAAGAGACATTAGTTGAGCCACGATTCTGTTTTCTTCATGAAAGAGGCTGCTGAACAAAATGACACCCATTTTCTCACTCCAGCATAAGCAGATCTGTATTACATGCATGTAGCTGAAGGAGCTGAATCCTTTATAACAGAAGTCTATGCAGTCACTAAGAAATTAGACAACTTTATAACCTGATAAGAATTTTTCTCTTAATTTTCTTTTTTTTTTTTTTTTTTTTTATGTATACTTGTCAAAGCAAATTTGTCTACTTTTGCCTCAAGACCTCCTCCAACTATATGTATTCTTGTGTGACTTGTAAATACCCAAACAGGTCACAATGTTCAAAAATCTATTCACTTTTTTCCAGTAAGAGTATGAATTTTCACTAAGAACAACACTTTTGTTCACTGCAATGCCTTTTGCCTCAGGAGTTAAGAGCTTTATAAGACTTTATTATTAAATCACTCCTATAGATTAGAGAAACAATATTATATTAATGATTTGTACTTTGGATTATCTAAGCTGAAGTTCGTGAAAGAAAGAATCTTGATCCTGAATTTCCCAAACAAGACTTGCGGTCATGACTGTACAGCACAAAGTAATTTCTATTAGCTTTTGCATTCATTGAGGACTAAATATGATAGAATAGTGTCCATTGCAAAGTGCAGTCATGCATTTGTGTATTTCCATCTGTTTCCACTCGATTAACATCACAGTATTTGTAAGGCAAAAAAATTGAACTAGTGTTGGAAAGGAGATATATCAGTAACAGACTAAGATCCTGTTTCTCATTAATATTAAACTTTGCATCAAAGTCTTTTCAAAAGACATTCTAAAATAGTCAGTGCAAATGATCACACACACACGGTCTCTCTCTCCATTTTCCTGGAACAAAACTGAAAGCAACAGTGTTACCTATTCCTCTATTGCAAGTTTGTATGACACAATCACTGTACTGATTGCCACGGACATCCTAGTTCTTCCTACTACTGCAGAATCAAGTTTTCAAAGGTTGCTGGAAGAATTTAACCCCAATAGATCCTGCCATCAAACTTCACTTTTTCATGGTTTGTTATTTCTACTGTGCTTGACACACTGAAAGCAGAGGTCAGGGCCCTATTAAGACAGGTTACCAAAAGCTGGAGGAAAGTGAATTCATACCACCATCGCCATTAGATGCAGTGACCGCACTCGCCTCTCACTGCTTATTGTTTAAGTCAAACCTTGACCCAGCAGCACAAAAAAAAAAAGAAACTTTACTGCCGCCTTTATTCCCTACTGATGAAAAAGAAAGTCCTGCCCTCTATTTACAGTGTCATAAATCTAATATCCATCACAAAGACTATTTTGCAAAACATAGGCCCTACAATTTAGGCCAGCATTTATCATATTGGGCAGAACTACTCACAGCTATAAACACCATGTCTGAGGACAGTATCAGTGTCCACTTGAATATTAAAAAGAAGAGCCAAAAGGCCGGAATCTGTACATCAAGGTGTCTAGGCCTGCAGAACTTGCCATAGGATATGAAGAATAGGGACGCAGTTCCATACAAGGTTTTCAATTAATTTCAGTATAATAAATATCCTATTATCCAGTCATATGACTACCTACTGATCCCTATTCATAGCACTGACACCTGCACCAGAGAAGGCAGATTACCTCAGTCTTCACCTTTCTTAAGCAAAATAAAGGTTAGAAAGTGACAGGGAATAGGCAAGCCAAGACACCTTAGGCAGGCTGAAGAGCTCAACTGCTGGGCTAGTATTAGAGCAGAACAGTAATGTCCATCCTCACACGGGTAAGGGACATGATGGGGGACTGTAATGAACAGGATGACACAGATATAATGAGATTTTGGGTAAACCTTCACAACCCCAGTTTCAGGGAATGGAAATTATATAAAGAATTCACTCTGGACTCCAAGACAAAGATAACAAAACAGATTACACAGTAGAGGCAGGCTGCAAGAAGCTTAGTTAGGGGGTGAGAGGAGTCATTAGTCAGCTGGAGAGACAGATGGGAGGCTCAAATTTTTCCTTCTGCTTTCTTTGCCTAAGATCTTCTAATTGAGATCCTTGTACAATGCTTCCTCTGTAAAGCTTGAGAAACCCAGACTGTGCTTCGATTCTATGGAACAGGTCTGCATTAGAGGAAGAGAAATGGAAGAAAAAACAGGAGTGGTGAAGACAGAACTGAGGGAGCGAAGGGTCAAAGGAGATAGCATGTTTTGCTTGTTCTCCTATTTCATTTGAAATAAATCAGCCTGTTTCTTTTTTCAGCTGTGTAATTATGTCACAGATGCAAAGTTTGGAGGCAAATTTGACAAAACTGAAGACGGATGTCGTCTTTTTACAGAACTACCATTCCAATTATGCAAGTTATTGCCATTAGTTTGAAATCAGTTCTCTAAGATTAAACAGATTCCTGATTAAGCATGTCTCAATTAAGTGGAGTGCACTGTACAAGCATTTCAATATTATGCACCAGTGGATGTTTTGCTCAAGTAAACAATTCCTAAATCAAAAAAAAAAAAAAATAATAAAAAAGGAAGAAAGAAAAGTCCTCCATGAGGAATAATGGAAAGGTTATTTCAACTTGATGCTCCTTCCTTTGAGGAAAAGGGCACTGAAAAAGCTTAGCTGATCAAGATGTACATCTGTGCAAGATTTACAATATACAAAATAATGTCCTGACAGTGTCAGTATTGGCAGATAGTACTAACAAATCAGTGCTTAGCATGCTGATCTATTAGACATATTACTTACAACTCAACATTTTTCAAGCATGAAAGATTTGAAAAGTCTCCGGACAAGAAAATCTCCATCATTTTATAAAGATATTATGATTTTATTATGATGTCAGTGTGAGATATCTTCTCTCTCACTTTCATATGCTTCATCATAATATTTTCCTCTTGTTTTCTTTGCTGACATTGATTATTTTAATTTACTGTCACAGCCAGAGCACTTGGAAGAGCAATAATATTTTTTGTTCCTTATTACAGTACAGAGATAAACATATTTGAACCCATCCCCTCTGACTGGATAAGGAAAATAGATTTTTCACCTGATGCACTGATTATAGCCTGGGTTTCATAAACCAGCAAGAAATGTAATGACCTTTCAGCTATATTTCACTGCAGGAGAAACCAACAAGTTCTTAAGTCTCCAGCAGAGCATTCATAAGCTGTAATGCTAATTTAAGAGAATTCAACATACAATAAAAGGTAATACAGAGAAGAATCCTTATTAGACTGAATAAATGGAAGGGTATAAACTCATGCTGTATGTATTTTCATTTCTAAATAACTATTTAAGACAATTTATATAAGAATTTGGGCTACCTCTCAATTCTCTACTGCAATAGAAAATACATTGCTATATCATTACAGATATTGCTATTTTAAAACTGACATTCACATTTAATTGGGGTAACCATCCTTTAGTTATCCGCAACCTAATTAAAGATTCTTCAGTACACTAGCCATCCCCACTAATTAAGATGCTTCAGTTTGGTATGGATCATGTGCCATTGCTTTATCATCATTATGCTGTATTTCACCACTGCACGAAGCAAACAATTTGACACCCAGTCAGCAGTTCCACTAAAAGAGATTTGCTCATGTCTCTGACCTCACCATGAGATAGCAGTGCTATTAGGAATGGTTATTTACATTCTTAAACTAAAAGAACTACCTAAATGATCTGTTGAACTGGACTCTACAGAAGTAAAATTTCCCATACCATGCCCTGGATCCTTTACCTCATGGGCCAGATTTTCTTTCACTTACACCAGTCTTTCGCGGCATAGTTACCGAACTTATTGGAGATATACTGGTGTAAATCACAAATAAGTAGGGAAAAACTCAAAGATATTTAGAAAAGACATTTAAGATCATTTGCCCTTGCCATAAGAATAAAAAAATACTTTAACTGCAGTTGTGAATCCCAGTCCTTGAAAACAAGAGAGTTTTCAATTCCTCTGATAGCAAAAGAAGAAGATGTTGACTGGACCTATTATCTTTTCTGTGTGCTTATTTTCACTTTGATGTACAATAAATAAATAAAAAATGAACTGACAATTCTAAAATAGGAAGACACCATATCGTTGTCACTGTGTTCTTACAAATCCATCCACTCATGCTGTTTAAACTGCTGAAGCCTTTGAAGTCAAAAAATACTACCATGAACTTCTAGCATTGGTAATTAAGACATAGTGTGGCAAATCAAAGGAGACGTGCTACCTAGCATCTACAGTTCCTTCCTAAAAAAATGCAAGCTGGGAGTCGTGATAATAAATCAATTGGTTCTGCCTTTCAGTAGGAAAAGACCTGTAACTTGTTATATTATAACTCAATCCCATCTTGTATCCAAGATCAATTCCTCTTTCTCTTCATGCTGTATGATCTTTGAATTTCTTTTTCTTAAGACTAATTTTTCTTATAGAAAGAGAGGGGAATACTGTGGGGTTTGGGGGAAAAAAAAAAAAAGAAAAAAAAGAAAGAAAAAAAAAGAAAAAATCTCTCATCATTTGTCTTCCCAGTGGGAAAACAGGAACATTTCCTTTCCCTTCTCCCATTACTACCACATTTTTCTTCTTCAAGCTGTTGTTGTTTTCCCATAAATTTAAGCAGGTTGAGCTTCTGAGGCTGTGCTAAGAGCTGAGCTGGCAAAACATAGTATATAAAGGTTTATTAGCACAACTGGGTTAAGTAATGTGTGTGAGCCTCAGGGAGCCTTAGGTTCTGGGTAGTAGACTCCCTTCACATTTCATAATGTATTAAAAATATAAACTATACAGCATTTCCATAAAAATAAATTGATATGTGCCCTAATTGGAAAGCTCACTGCCATATTAATTTTCTTACTACAATAAACCATCTTATGATGTACGGATTTTGGTTGAGGTTAACTCATGGGTTTCATTAAAATTTCCCCACCTCTATTATATTTAATGGTTTATTTGTTGCTTCAAAATAGGTAGCAGGATAAGGAGTTATTAGAAATATATATATATACACCTAGAAGGCACTGAGCAGTTTGTTTGATTCTAAGAAGCAAAAAAAGAAAACTTTCTACATAGTGATAACTTTATTCAACATTTTCAAACCTGTGGGCTTTTATTTGGCCTTTTCTGTCTAAGTTTCCATTACTGAACTAAAGCTTTGTATTCCTTCCCAGAACTGTGAGCATCTCCAGCTACTCTAGATCTTTACTGGACTTGCGGGTATCCAGTGCAGCCCACCAGTCCAGACAAATTTTACAAAGCTAATTGCATATGTACAGATTAGAACATGCTCGTCATTTCCCTCCTCTCCATCTATTTGTGTTACAGTGGCAAAGCCTCAGAGAGCAGATCTAAAAGGAATTAGACAGGCCTTGACCATCTACAGCCATACAAGCAAAAGGCAGACTTCATACGCTTACATCCTACCCATCACCTTGGACTCCTCACATTTATTAGTGCATTACCATATAGCTGGTTAGATTTTTCCTGCAAAAGCACTCAAGAATAAGCTTCAAACTTCTGCTGGTACTCATGGGTACTATCTGAATAGTGCTGAATGCGATTTTGCTCTCATGGCCTTGACACTGACTCAGTGCATGATCCTGCATAATCCTGCATAAATTATTTATTCTCCACACGCAGGAATCTCCTTTATTTAAATCATAAGACATTCAGGGCAGAGCATGTTTCTCATTATACATTTGTACAGTATCTTTTGTAATAGGACACGACTTACAAGTGTTATAAAAATAAGTATTAAACCTCTGTCCCAAAATATTGTGCTTTTTGTCAGTCGTCCATCACAAAATTTGGATAGCCTGAAGGCAATGGTACTTGATGGTACTTGAAAGTACCACCAACTTCCTTATTTTTAAGTTATGTTTCCAAAATACCTGAACTTAAATGCTTCCAAATTGGCAAAATATCATAATTTTCTCTTGTTGTCTGAACTGTGATAATCAGTACATAAGGTGATATAACTTTCAGTGTCCAAATGTTTCCTTATATTTTGTATGGGAAATGCATAGTGGAGAAATGCAGAGGAGAATTCTGACACTAGAAAACCTAAAGGACACTAACTGCCATCTTAATTTTAAAACATATATGTAATGTGGATCACTAATAGTATTTTTCTAAAAAAGGAAATGATAAATGACACTACTAGCATATATATCTATATAGTATATAGATATATGTATAAACTAAACAAACAAACCAAATAAAAAAAAAATCCCTCTCTTTTTTTCTTGAAATCTCTTCCATTTCTGGAGAGACTTTGCTAAGACGACGGTAAGATACTACAATGAAATGAAACACATAATCAAATACCATCCAGTGCACAGAAAGAGTCCTAGGCATTCATTCAAGGAGAATGCCTATAATAATGCAGACTCACTTTGCTGGTCCAGACACCTCTTTCTACCCAACAGCTTATCCCTGCTGCTAGCAGAGGGGAACAGTGCATGGGCACTCCCTAGATGTTTCTGAATGTGATACACGATCATCCTCTACAGCTTCTCCTGTGTATGGCCTTTCAGACAAATTTGGAATGATATTTCTGAACACAAATAAGACTACTTTCCCCCTGATTCAACCAGAGTTAGAAAAAAATGAAGTCAGATAAACTTGAAAAGACATTTTGAATTGACATTTTGAACTGACAAATTCATTCCTTATGCTTTTCAGGCAGCTTCCCAGCCCAGAATTAAAAACATTTATTTAGCAGTGACCCTTATTCAAATCAAAACAAAACTATGATTCATAGCTAATCAGGGAAACTCACAAACCAAATGGAAGAATGGATTTAAAATGCAGCAGAGAGACTGTACTGAAAGTAAACGTCCCACATTTCTGATTAAACAGTGGTATCAGGAGTCTGGTCAGTTAAGCTCTCTAAGTTACGCTCTACTTTCCTTTAAACCTTAAAATGCCTTAAAATAAACTTGCAAGGAAAATGACAGAAATACTTTTCTGTAAATACAGTAGATACAAATTATTTTCAGTTAAAAATAAAAAATAAATCCAGTAAGGCCTTGTGACACCCATTCAACTAAACCAGTATTTAATAAATAAATATATATTAGTAGACATATGATTTTTAGTTTGACAGTGTCTTATTTCAGGTAAACTTAATCTTCTAAAAAACCCAACAACAACAACAACCAAAAAAACCCCAAACGAACCAACATAACCACCCCAAACCAAAAGGATTATGTTGTTTCTGAAGGTAAATATATTCACGGGCTCATGCACATGTAATTGCGTGCTTATCATTGCCATTCATTGACTCGGTCCTGTGATTTTCTGAGTCACAGAGTCAAACTTATAGCTAGTAGTAACAGAAAATCTTAAGTTTATTTTTCACAATAATGCCATAAACTAAAGCATACATATGTGGGATACACTTGAATTCATTTAGGGTAATAGAATAAATAAATACTCAAGATTTTGAAGGCAGAAATGGGTCATGACTTTCCAAGAGCAAAAGGTTGGAAAGTCATCTTAATCTCAGAGTAGCCAATTGGTATAATCTTATATCTAATTTACGTAATGATAAGACAATTTTAGTCATATCAAATTGCCACACATAATTTTCTATTTGTGGGTAAGATATTAATAAAGTGCTCTGCAAAGTGGTCCTCCAGCATGGAACTGCTCTCACACAGAAGTTCCCACTTGCAATGCTCCAAAACTTTCTTGCAAACTTAGTCTTTGAGATTAGGCATTCAAATAAGATTTTCTTTCCTAAATGATTACTTCCTTACTAGTGTTCACCACACTACCCTTCCGGTTTGTATTTAAATATCTCTTCTTTCTTCTATCAGCTATTTTTATTTTATTTAGTATCCCCATAATGTCTAATTACATATATTTTGTAGCACTGTATTCCATTAATTTCCTGTGTTGTATCTGGACTCCATTATCCTTTAATTACTGATTGGATTGTATGTTTAAATAAGGTTTTCTTCACTGGTGACAGAGAAAGCCTAGTCTCTTTGGTTGAACTCCTCTGATGCAGAGCTTGTGTCGAGGGGTTAAATCTAATAAATTCAATGTTGAATTTAAAGTTTCTCTCCATGAGATGTGTTAATACAGGAATATGCATGCTACATAATCCTACCATGAATATGGAATACATATGTTCAAAGAACTTTGAGCATTGCCAATTAAATTTGGCAAAGAACTTAGATACCACTTAAAAATATTTTAGAAGGCCATATATTTTTTCCCATACTCCACAGAAAGGACACACAAGCGGATTTCAATACCTTGAATTTATTTTTTTTTTTTTTTTTTTTTTTTTAAAGAGAAATGCTTTCTAATACAAAATATTATTGGGGTCAATTTGTGGTAAAATGAGAACTTTGGTCAGATCTCTTGCTTTCTGATTTTCAGCCATGGTGGAATAAGTCCAAACCTAAAATCACCATGATGTAATTCTATGCTGTGTTTGAGTTAATTGCTCCAGCCACCAGCCTGATTTACTCATTGCTTGGTTATAGCTGAGTGATTGTTGTTCTTGATACTCACTTGTAAGACTTCCTAAAAAGAAATGTCATTTTCCTGATTTTTAGAAATGCATTTATAAGGCACAAGCCTTATATATGCAATAAGATATCAAATTGTTGAAAACAGGTGCCTGCTTTTTTCATCTACTTCCCTCCCACTTCTAGAACAGTATTTTTATTTCCTTTCAAAGATATTGCTACAGAATACACATATAAACAGTATGTTTATAATATGTCACAGCTAATAGGGCCTTAGCATATTGAAATGGTATTCAGCACAGGAAGAGAAAAATCCATAGAGAAATTAATCACTATAAGGAAAAGCCCAGTGAAAGCCACATAGGTCTCTGGAAGACAATATTCAGTCGCAGCATGACTTAAGAGTTGACAGCACGTATAATAATAATTAAAAAAAAATAATAATCAAGGCTACATACAAGACGGAAGAGGAACAAGAAAGGCTAAGTCAGTTTTGAATGCATTTTAAAAGTCCCCTGATGAAATGATGTTTAATAAATAATATGGAAAAAATATTTAATTCTTCACAGGAAGATTTTCTGCAACATCAAATGAAAATGGAATTTTATCTTTCAGGAAAACAAATGAAACAAAAAACCCGAACCAAAGTTGAGCCGTATAATTATTACCATGAAATTATATCAGGACTTGTGGAAAAAAATCCATTCACATATTGCACAAAAGGTCTTGCAGGAACATGTGCATGTGCTTAAACTTTATGCTTCCTTCCTCTCTGGTTGTGAGTAGAGTTATGTATATGCTGAAGCATTTACAAAATCAGATTCTAAAATTAGAAACCTTAGCTGCACCTAACTAAATTCCTGTTCTGTGCGTAGTCAGCTAATATCATCCCAAACAGTCACCATTTCACCTTTACATGTGTTATGGAGCTTATTTTTTACATAAAGAGACTCTGTCTAAAATGAAAAAGAGAGAAAAAAGACCATCTTCAAGATTTTCTGATCCCCTGAAGGATTTGTAGCTCTTCTCTTCCCTTTTTATAAGCAAGGAAATTGCTTTAACAAATATCCGCATTTTGCAATTAACCTACCAAGATCCTCTCAAAACCAGAAGTTAAGATGTGCATCTCTTTCAAGGAAGTGACATGACAGGTGTTAAATCTGACAACACTTTTTTTTCCCCACAACAAAATATTCATAAACGCTTCCTGTCCCAGTGATTCATTTCAATTTCAGTTCCGAATAGATTTTGCTTCACACCTAAGGCTGTCAGATACATACTGTGGTCTTGGGTTTAAATTTAAAATGCACCAAGGGAATGAAGGAGATAACACCTCTTTTATTACAGTTTAGGGAAAACAATAAAAAAAAAAAAAAATCGCTTTCAATATCAAAGTAGGCCACTGACTACCTGTATAGGCTTCACTTTGTACTGGAAAGGCTGAAAAAGACACACATCAACTAAATATAGTAAAGATATGCCACTACTCCCAAAATATCAAGTATATGCATATGTAAAAAAATCCAAGCCTTGACACATACAAAACTGAAAGAAAACAACTACTGTGTGTAAACCATCTCCTCTTTCTCTGCAGCACCACTCCAGATCTCTGATCTCCCTGCCACTAGGCACATTGGCAGCTATACAAACTCTCGAGAGCCCTCTCTGGAGCTATAGAAAATCCCTAAGTTTTGTCTGTGTCCAGGAGTTCAACACTGCTAAGCTTACCATCATAAAAATATTTATTTTCAGTTCTATTCTTAAATCATATAATCTTTCTAAAATGTCAGTGGTTTTGTGGAGATGGGCTTTATCTAAATTCAGAAAGATGCTTACATACTGAAAAGAATAGGGCTTAAGCGTGCTGAGCTGTTTCCTGAATAAGGTTAAATAAGTGATTTACATGCTTCCCAAATGTGGACACTAATCAGAGGTGTGATGTAGGAGGAAATCCTGCTCAACAAAAAGAAATAAACAGAACAGATTTTTTAAAATCTTCTTTTCCTGCACTGCATATTGATATGGCCATGTTCAGGATGTATAAACATGACCAAGATCCTTTAAATGACACACAGGAGAAACTAGTAGCCAATGAAACAAAGGAAAGATAGGTAAAATCAGAAAAAAACCCCAAAACTTTCTTTATGTTTGCAGAAGATATAAAAGAACTGAGGCAGAGAAAATGTAATAAAATAGTCTGTGGGAATTAGAGAGGAGGTTCCTGGGTAAGGACAATTCATAGAACTTGCTGGGTTTTTTTATTTTGGAAAAGGGAGCTTGTTTGTGAGATGAGGCTGTGAAGATCACACAGCTCTAGTAATTAGTGTTCTGCTAATTAAATTGCCACATTAGTGAGGCAGACATTGTACGTGTTAGCGGGATTAAAAGACACCTATACCAATGGGTTCTTTTTTGCAGTTTGCCAAGGTTGGAGCATCTATTGATTACATGCTGCAAACATCCGTGGTAAATACTTCACTCCAGTGAACCATCACTTTCTCTCAGTGTCACAAAGGCAGTAGCAGAAGCTCATGTCTGAAAAAATGTCCATGGTTTGGTAGGAATCTAATACTGTAAGGTTACATTATGTTACCGAAAATTACTGTCTTCAGCCAATCTTAACTATATTATGTCAGTGCCTCAAGGATGTTTTATATCCTCCTTGGAAGAAACAACAGCAACGACCCCCATCCCCCGGATTATGCTTGCAGGAAAATGCCCATATTGCTGATTCAGTCACCTTCAGACTCAGTTACTAATAAGGACCTCCCTCCCTGTAGATAGCAGGTGCTCCAAGCACTCTCCAACTCCTGGGACCTTTCCTTGCATGAATAGATTAGATATTAACATATTAGTGGTATCTAAGCAGTACTATGTAATCTTTCAATTCTTTAGGTTGTCTAAATAAAGGACATACTGTAAATTCTGACCCTGATCTTCCAAGTCCTCAGTTGATACCAGCCTAGATGACCTCTAAAGTTCACTTTTCTTCCAGTATTAAGGTGGTCTCACAAAGAACAGTCAAAGTTTTGGCAACTACAGTGGCATTTTATTAATTTCAGAGATTGAGCATTTATACAGAATTCTGTAAGTTTATTTTATGGCCTTTGATACTTCTAGAACCAAATGCAAAAATATAATTTTCATTTTCATATGATACAATAAAAATTACACAGAAATTCAGATAACGTAAGATAGGAGAAGGAAAGGAAAGAGAGAAGGGAGGCGAAAGAAAGCAGGAGGGAGAGAGAGAGCAAGAGCATGCAAGAGCAAAAAAGCAAGAGTGTGAGAGCATGTGTGAGCATGCATGAGCAAAAGAAAGCAAGTGAGGAGAGAAAAGAGCAGAGAAACAGAGGGGCCAGAGAGAGATGGGGGGAGAGAGAATGAGAAAACAATTCTCTTTTGGCTGAATCCTGAAATATGGCCAAATGAAAAAGCTGGTGACACGGACTTCATGAAACAAACATCTGCTTATAATATATGAAGTAGGATGATTCTTATACATTTAATTTCTTGTGTCAGAATTGTTAGTAAGAAATTGTAGTTAAGAGCAGACCAAAAGTGAGGGGTGCTGATTTCCTCCAGTCTCCCTCAAAAGGATTATGTATTTTAAAAAGACTTTAATAGTCCTAAGCTAAACATGTCAGAAATGTTTTGTTCTAAAGAGGTCTCAGAGCTTCTTCACGTAGTCTATTGCAGGAGGAGCTCCACTGAGCATTGATGCAGTTGGAGAGCTCTGCACACTCAAACCCTCACTTTTCCACCCACGATTTGATCTCCCATACCAGAATTGCCAGCTGAGGTGTGTGCCCATGTGTCAGACTTTTCAGTTATCTGTTCAGATAATTAGCTCAAAATTAACTTAACTTCAAAAGAGTCATTCACAGCTCTCTGTAAATGATTTTTTCCCCCCTGAATCTCTTTGTATAGAACCAAAATCCAAGGTCTGTTTGCTAAAACATAGTTTGACACTTTAAGAATACACAACATGATTTTGTTAAGTCTTTGCCCACGGGAAAGCAGGTAGTACTCTGATACGCTCCTACCTCTGGCAGGGAGCTTAGGCTACTCCAGGAGGAAGGAGGGGTTTAGCCCTCAGAACGACCCCCAGGGGCTCCCATTCACATAATAGGACTAACATGCTGTAACACACTTCAGCAATTCTTCTGGATCAGATACTTTGGATTTAATATGATATTTTGGTGTTCTTTTAGCAGGGCATTTTAATTAGAATTATGCATGGAGAGTTTAAAAACTGAATCTGCAGATCATTTATTACTGGCCTATATTTACTGATGCAGCAACAAACCCATCTGGTTAGGGCTTATTCCTTAATTAGTTCATTTAACATTTTTGTCTAAAGTGAAATCGACTACAACTATATGTACTGCATAGGGCATAAATCAGTCTCTCTATATTATATAATCGAGTAGCTTAATGGGGAGTATTTCTTGTTGAGGCCAATTTTTATATATTTCATTCATTGTGCCAGAATTGTCAGTGTGAAACTGTGACAACAGCTGGCTAAAAGTGAGGGATTATGACCTCCTCACAGTGATTACACGCTAGAAATTAATTGTGTTACCCCTCCAGCACTGTAGCATTGTGATTACTTGAAGCAGAGAGCGTGGGTGGGTGTGGGCGAGATGCATGTAAGAACAAATAGATTACAAGGCACACAAATCAATGCTTGTTATTGCTAAGTCATAAAAAATGGTTTCTATCTAACAAATACTGAAAGAAAGAAACAAACAAGTTTAATTTAATTACGAGTATATCTATTTTGTACTCTGGAGTAACTGAACTAAGATAAATTGTGAGACTAACGTTCATCTGTATGTTATATTAAGATGCTGGTACAGCCATATCTTTCAAAGCCCTGAGTTTATTCCACCAATCATTTAAAAAAATACCTCAGTCCTTTTCTATGCCATAAGTAATACAGTAAATCTTGTTTCTTTTAACGTTACAGCATCTTTCTTCTTGATGCTACTTTTTGCCAGCATTTGCTGTAAGGAATATTGATCTCTGCTTCTTCAAAATGAGTTTTCCTTGTACCCTTTCTTACTCAGTGGACCCTACAGTTTGTATGTTTGTTATTGCAAATTCTTCTCTCTGGGGAAAGCCCTGTTCTGCCACTTCACAGTTTCTTTCAGTAGCATTCTTTTCACACTTTAAATAGCATTGTGCTGTGACAATTGTGAAAAAAAAAAAAAAAATAAAACAAAACAAAAAACCCCAAACAACCTGTTTGTTTTATTGTATACATTTAGTCACACTCAAAACCATTAACTGGAAGCCTGAAGGCCAGATGAAGCATTAAACTACCTATGATTTAGTCATATCCTTTCCCAGAGGTTTACAGCATGGTAAGCTAACACAGGAGTTTCAAAGAAGCTTCACATATTTGTGCGATGATCAAAAGCCTATAAAACATCTTAATTTGCAAACTCACTCATTCGTCACAAGGTAGTATTGTTAATACAGGAAAAAACTAACTCTTGGGCCACAATACAACACAGTATATAAGCACATTACTAACAAAAGTATGTAGATACTGCTCTGCACGTTTTACACATATATTTTTGTATTACTTTAGGCACAGTACAGGAACAGCAAATAAAAAGTACTGTACATAAAACACAAAACATTTTTTGTCTGACCACTGATGATGGTGGTTAGAAATACAGCTGTGAACACTGGTTGGGGTTTGGCTGAGGGGGGAGATATGTTCTCGTGTTGCCATATCCTTTTAAAACATTGTCTTTATTTTCCAATGCCTATATATTCATTTTCCTTTGCTTTTAGGATTTCATGAACTGCTTCGCATATATGACTCACATTTCAAAAATGCTTAGTCAACATATTTTCCATGTTCTCACTTCAGTGAGAACTGCTGGTCTCTGAACTATTCCATATTTATTTACTCTTCTTTAATAAAATTAATTAAAAATGGGTTTAGAGAGTACCTTTAGATCCCCAATTTAAGAATGTTACTAATAGTAATATCTGAGGCATCTTTTTCCAGCAGAACAAAACAATAACAACATTCGGTGCTCTCCCTTGAGGAAGTCTAGTCTCACTCAAGTGATTCATCCAGCTGTCCTTCCACTGGCAGCAGGCGCACGCCAGTATGTCCAAGTAGACCGGAGACAGATTCTTACTTTCTTACCAAGGCTGAGAACTCTTTATTTTGCATTTTCATGATAGTTTAAGTTAAAAGTCCAGTTAGGCAAAAAGTTTTTATCAAAGCAATCACTTTTTTTTTTCCCCCAGGCCATTGGGACAGGGAATAGGGAGGCTGAGTTTATTCCCTGTGATAAAAAAGCCATTTGTTTTGCTGTCATTGAAAATAAAACCAAAAAACCCCTTTTTTCTCTATGAAATATTGAAACTCACTCACACTGGACTTTTCTTGAATTTTCTATTTGGAAAAATAGCTATTTTAATAGAAAATTTTCATCAGATCAATTTTCTAACATAATGCAATACAAACAGCTTTATTAGCAAGCTGTGCAATGACATGAAATTACCCACAAGGGTAGTTTTTTCTGCTTTAAGAAAAGGTTGTGTACTTTACACAACCATTCACATCACCTCCGATTTCAAACTAGATTTTTAGCAAAAAGTAATCTCAATTACCATCTGGCAAGCTAATACTACATGTGACATAATAATACCCTATAATGATTATTTAAGTTGGCATATTTGTACTTATCTTTTTCACATTTATTGCATTAGTTACATGCTCTTTAAGAAAAAAATATGGTTGAATGGACATTATCAATTTGAAATTTTGCCAGGGTGTGGTGGTTTGTTTGTTGTTGTTGTGTTGGGTTTTTTTCCTTTATAATACACTTAAATAGTTTCAGATACTACACAAATACCTGTATTTAATGTCTGCTTTTGTAGTTCTATAGTAATTTTATTTTTATCTCTAGTCATTACATTTTGAGATTATTCTATATTTAATCCTTGCTGGATTTTGCTGAGCTACGTAGATAAAGGCATATCCTATATTCCATTATACATGAGGAAGTAAGTCTATTCAGGGCTACATGAAGAAGAAATGAAAATGCAAGATCCACAACACAGATAACAAGAAGTCATGTGCTCTAAATAATATACTTCCTAGTCTGTTATTGGAAAGTTAGTGTCCGTCTAAAAATTGACTTTTTTCCTCACTTCAAGAAAGTAATGAGCTTAAATATTAACTCTTGGGGGGGGAGGGAGGAGAAGGTGTAAAAGAAAGAGAGAGAAGATTTCCTGTAAAAAAATACTGGTTTTCATTTATACAGAGTTGCAAACAATGCCTTGCAATTATAAAGTCATCATAACTGTGGTGGGTTAACCCTGGCTGAGGGCCAGGTGCCCACCAGAGCCGCTCTATCACTCCCCTCTTTCATTAGACAGGGGAGAAAAGGTACAATGAAAAAAAAACTTACGGGTCGAGATAAGGACAGGGAGAGATCATTCTCTAATTATCATCACGAGCAAAACAGACCGAACTTAGAGAGGGAATTAATCTTATTTATTACTAAGCAAAACAGAGTAGAGGAATGAGAAATAAAGCCAAATCTTAAAAAACACCTCCCCCCACCCCTCCCATCTTCCCGGGCTCAACTTCACTCCTGGCTTCAACCTCCGCCCCCCCCAGCGGCACAGGGGGACGGGGAGTGGGGGTTACGGTCAGTTCATCACACGGTGTTTCTGCTGCTTCTTCATCCTCAGGGGGAGGACTCCTCTCATCGTTTCCCTGCTCCAGCGTGGGGTCCCTCTCACGGGAGACAGTCCTTCACGACCTTCTCCAGCGTGGGTCTCTCCCACGGGGTGCAGACCTTCAGGAGCAGACTGCTCCAGCGTGGGTCCCCCACAGGGTCACAAGTCCTGTCAGCAAACCTGCTCTGGCGTGGGCTCCTCTCTCCACGGGTCCACAGGTCCTGCCAGGAGCTTGCTCCAGCGTGGGCTTCCCACGGGGTCACAGCCTCCTTCAGGTGCCTCCACCTGCTCTGGTGTGGGGTCCTCCACGGGCTGCAGGTGGAATCTCTACACCCCCTCATCCTCCCTCCATGGGCTGCAGGGGGACAGCCTGCTTCACCATGGTCTTCACCACGGGCTGCAGGGGGATCTTGCTCCGGCGCCTGGAGCACCTCCTGCCCCTCCTTCTGCACTGACCTTGGTGTCTGCAGATGTTCTTACATCTTCTCACTCCTCTCTCTGGCTGCAAAAGCTCTCCCTAATTGTTTTTCTCTTTCTTAAATATGTTATCCCAGAGGCGCTGATTGGCTTGGCCTTGGCCAGTGGAGGGTCCGTCTTGGAGCCGGCTGGCATTGGCTCTATCAGACACAGGGGAAGCTTCTAGCAGCTTCTCACAGAAGCCACCCCTGTAGCCCCCCCGCTACCAAAACCTTGCCACACAAAACCAACACAATAACACACACGCACATAGTTTCATGTATTTGTGATATATATACAGGTAAAATAGGTACATGCCATTTATTTTTGTAGATGCATGCAGGTATCCATAAGCATATCCCCTACAGAGTCAGTAAGTAGACTGAGATTCCTCTGGGTTAGGATTTGCATGCAGCAAGGTAGCAAGGTTATCGCTTTTCCTGGTAGGACTGTTCCCAGAGCCCAGCTCTGTGGCTGTGCCTGTGGCCCTGGCCAGCTCCTGCAGACTGATACCGGTCTGCAACCGTCACATTATGGCGAAGCTGCCAATCATTGCCTGCCTAGAGTGCAGGCTTGTGTCTACTTTATCTGCAATCTCTTTGAGTATAAATGGATGTTTGCTGGGCTCTAAGACCACACAAATCACCTCAGGCGGAATAATAATTGTACTTGTAGCAGCAGCCAAGCTATTTCATGGACATGTTGGGTTGGCAGAAAAGTGAATCAATTTATAAAAGAGTGTGCAGCGTTAGATAAAGCCCAAGCCCTGATGGCTTTATCTGATGGGTTCGGTTTGTTTTTCAGAAGTGAGTTGCCCTGAAGCTTTTGCTCAGTTTTATCAAATAGTCACTTTATTTTAAGCAACAACAGAGGTTTAATAGGAAGGGGGAACTTGCTGAAAGGTCACCTGTAGCCAGGTATTATCATCTGAGCAAATGCAAACTTTACATCATGTAAATCTCTCCACAAACTGACAATGAGCATTCATCTCCTATGAGCTGTTTCATCCCTATGCTCACACTTAAAATCTGTTGAATTGTCTTAGCTATTTAAATATAATTTTCACATAACCAACAGGGACAGAGGAAGAAGCTATACTGTAATCAAAGAGACACAATAAATGAGTGGAATTTGGTTCATTCAGTAAAATTCTTTTGTAATGTAATACATACTAAGATAATTGCCAGAACGACAAATTAAACAGATACAGATATAAACTTCTATACATCTTGGAAGTATTATGATCACACAAAGTAATTACCACTAGACGCTAATTTCAGTTACTGCCAGCAGAACCCTAATTAAACACTGGAGATGGCAGAAAAGAAGAAATGCAAAAGGGAAGGATATCTCAGAAGTTTTAGAGACTATTTTCTCCAGTTTTTCTTTTCCATGCAAAAGGTAAAAAGTTCAGAGTTAAAGCAAATGCATTTTGCAATTAATTAATCTAACCACAGAAGCAGAGATGCTCAGTCCATTGAACCAATCCACAAATTACATAAGGAAAGCTTGCAAGGCAAACCACTGTAAGACCATTCAAAGGCTCTTTCATTCCTGTTATTTTCAGTTACCCATTTCATCACAACAACAAACATATGTAAGGAAAAATATTATATAGAGATAGTATTATGTGGAAGACACATTTCAAGAACAAGACCATGATTTTTCCTGAATGCCTTCACACCACTTGCTCTATGACTTGCATGAATAAGTCAATCAATAATTGTAAGATATTCAAAGACACTATGTTGACAAGCTTTAAGTTAGTAAACCCATCTCTTAAGCTAAGACAAAAATCCTAGTACACAAAAAAAATGTCCTGTAAATTATAGCAGAAGACTAATAATGTTTTCAAACTTTAAACACTGGGGCTTGCATCTCAAATCCACATTCATGAATCAACATGAGAAAGAACTTACATTAAGAGGCTGCAAAAATTCTAAGTAACTAAACAGGAATTTCTAGGTTTTAAGATTGCAGAAAAATATGATCAGTATTTACAAAACTAGATTTTTAGGGGTGGGTACCAAGAATTGTTAAATTTGTTGTACTGTTCTTTACAAAGTTTGAGGTGCCAATGGGCAAATATTCAAAAGGAAAAAGTTGCTTCTGTTTAGTTCTGTTTAGTTCCCTAGGATTCCCACACATCAGTCAGTGGCAAATCCCTATGATATGTTTTATTACATATCTTTTTTTAAAAACAGTGGTTTTGGTGACAGAGTCCAGATTTTTATTTGTGCAGGTAGAATCCAGATCTTGCCCATATGAGAACCATATCCCCACCAGAGGCAGTTAATAAAACTCTCAATAGTAGGTATTGGTACAGACCCTACAAGAACACTTTAGTTTTCTGTACAACTTTAATCCAAAGATCTAAAAACATTTAAAAAATGAAAGTGAGTTGTGCTTCCTACTCCTCTCAAACAGTATTACTGCATTTTACAGATACAGAAATGAAGAAACAGAGCAGATGGAGAGCATGTCAGTAATGCTGGCAGAGCAGATAGAGTTCTGGTCTCCTCATTCTAAAGGTACCTTTATACCCCCTAAACAAAAGTAAAGATACTTTATACCCCCAAATATCAGTAAACTTGAAATCTGAGCTTTGCAGTCCTCCAGGTATTCTTCCCTGTACTGAAGAATTTTGAGCTGTGCTGTCAGCAGAGACATGCAGGATTTGTACCACAGACACATGCAAGCAGCAACAAACAGCACTCTCAGTCAGACACTTTTGTCATTCATAACACAATGAGCTTGGAATATTTTGTTTTGTTTACTTGATATCATTGTGCAGGATTGTATTGTTTGCAAAGTGACAGATACATTTTATTTTATTCATAGCCAACCATACATTTATTTTCAGGCATCTTAATAGAAATTCAAAGTATGAAGTTCAGGTTGATTACTATACTCAACCTAGAGAGGATATGGGACCGTTGGGTTTTTTTTAATTTTCTTTTTCTTTAATACACCATTTATTCAGGAGCATTCATTTAAATGTCCACTCAATCTCTTTACCTTTAAAAAAAACCCAAGCTGTAGCTACTGGGGGGAGGGCAGACAAGAATTGGTTGGAAGCACAAGCCTGAAAAGTCAAAACCCAGCTTGGCAATATTTTTTATTTTTCCTAAACAAATATGTCAACTGCCATGAATTATTTAGGATATGCTTTTTGGCCCCCACCTCACACTTTCTCTCGGTTGCATATGTTGGTTATTCATTAGCTGTGAAACACTGCAGCACCTCGCTCTCTCCAAGACCTGCCAGCTACCTCCATCTGGCACCAAGTCCCTGAGAGGAAGGGAATCTATAGCTGTCCTATCTGAGCCCTGCGTTCAAACAATCCCCAGTATAAGCTCTTTCTTGCTGCAACCTAAAGCTACTGCTATTTGCCATGACATGACCTTGTGCCTTGACATGACCGATGCACGAACACGATGTTACTGTATGTCCTAATGTGTAACTGAAAATGGCAACAAATGCTGGTACTCCAGGGATGTACCTGTACTTGTGAACCTAGAGAGTGTCACGTGTGTGTGCTTTCACTAGTGACCCTCTGTCTCTACCAGCTGGAAAGGAAGAAGGGGGCTTGACTGTGTATTTATGTTTTGTGTGAATCCTATATGTAGGTGCCGTTGAATGCAGCACCTTGTCCATGGCACTCTACGTGCCTGGCCCTGTCAGCATCCTCTGTGTGCGTGTCTCTGGGATACATGCTTGGCTTCGCTACTGGTTGAACTGGCAAATGGGAAAGTGGCAGCTGCATCCCTCAGCCTGGGTAGAGACCCTGAGTCCCCGAGCTGAGCTCCACGCAGGAGCAGCCAGGCAGGAGGGACTCCTGGGCTGGAGCAGACGGCCACACTCTTAACATGAGCCACAGTCTTGGGCCAGTGGCAGCCTTTGAGAAATTCCCTGTTCATTTACAGCCTCAATGGATTCAGTAGAAATGCTGGTGCTGTAAAGCAAATACCCAGTGTGAATGAGGTCATCAAATTTACCTCAAAACATGTTTGATCCATTAATTGCCTTGATCTAACTCAGTAAGCTGACTGCATTATATGCATTATATATGTATTTAGATGACTAAGTGGCCCTGTACGTTTGCAGTAGAGCACTGGATTTTGCGATATGCCAGTGCACTAGAGTGGAAAACCTATGGCATCTTCAACTACTGAATAATTAATTTTTTTACTGAATTAAATATGAAAATGGTGCAGGTTGTATAGAATTTCTTATGCTATTTAATAATAGTCTCTTCAAAACCCATCACATTACTTCATATCAACATCTATTTTATTTACTCTCCATTTTTAATATGCAGCACTCTGCAGTATTTTTTTTGTGCTAACAGTCACATAAAAATATCAGATACTGTCAAGTGGGAAGTGAAGGTTTTGACAGCAGACTACTAGGGTGTTGTCAGCTTGGAGGCAGCTTGGGATTGCGGGTTAGGCATCTTAGCTCAATGTCTAAAAATGAAGGCAGTAAAATAGTTAATAAGGATATTTAAGTAGTAAAAGCTCGTTTCCTGAAGAAAAAATTGTTTAAGCATATGCATTTGTCCATGCTCCTCTGCACTAACAATAGCTTCCTATTTCCTGTATACCAAGGAATAAGAAATAACATGGCGATAACCCTCATCACAATCAAGAGAGCTAGAAAAATGTAGAATTAAAAAAAAAAAAAAAAAGTAACTGTAATTCTAAGGGTCCTATGCATATCCTCAGCCACATATTGCAAAAATCACTTTCCCTGAATAATGAACTCTGACCTGCCCCTTCTCCCTAAGCTCTGCTCTGGGAGAAACTCCTCCATTCGTGTATGTGGCAGCCTTAGCAGCAGTGTGAAGCCTTGCTTCCGTAAACACCGCAACATACTGTGAACAGAACTACCAGGCGTCACAGAAAGTGATTTGCTACAATGATTCCTAGCAGATCTGAGCTCCGTGCCTCCCCCCCGCCCTTCCTCATTTACATCTTTTGCCAATATTTAGAATTTTACAGGATAAATTCAGCACCACACCTCTCCACAGCTGCACCAACCAGGACCACGGGAGAGTCTGCTGGTGAAGCTTTAGTTGAGTGCTGTTTGCCAGAGAATCTGAGATGGGATAAAAAGTCATCTCTCATCACTGGTAATATTAAGGTGACTAACGCCAAAACATAATAAAAATGCTGAGATTTGATAATATGACATACACAGCTATAGTGATGCAATTGCCAAATTTAGGATTTGTACAATAGCACGGTTTCATTTGTGAGAAGCACTCATGCAACGTTTGCATTGGGGCAAAGGCATAAAACACCTGGATAGAATTTGTTACATGCAGGAGGTGCAAAATACCTGCATAGAACTTAAAAACTTGTCTCTTTATTAAAAGCTGAACACTGTATCTTGAAGTTATGAACTTCTAACACTCAGTTCTGAACTTGCTGGGTCTACTCATGGAAGTATTAAAATAAACCAGAGACAGATAACCATGTTGGAGGGAGAAAACAAGTTTACCTACTGCTAAGGACCATAAAATAACATCACATAACACAGAGCTATACCAATCCCCGCTATAAACTGTCTTCAAACGCTTCCTATTTTCTTCCAATTAATCTACCCATATTTCAGCTGCGAAGTTCAGGCTTTTTGCAATGATAGATAATTAAACAACTTTTATAATATAGTTTTTTATATAAATAACAAACACCAGAACAGCATATATTTAATTGAATGAGTATTGTTTTCCCTTATGATCAAAATCACTTTGTCCTTAAAAACAAACAAAATATCTAGAAAACAAAACAGATGATGTTCAAGTGATCTTAAAAGAGTGAGCATCATGCTTTAACAAACAAAAAAACCCTAAAACAAACAAACAAACTACACACCAAACACACAACAATTGGACCAACCCTGCTACAATTTTTACAATTAAACGGAAAACAACAAAAACGTTAGCAATAACATTCAGCCAATTCAGGCTCACTCTGCTTGAAGTTGAGAATCTGCCAACTCATATAAAAAATTTGCATTTCAAAATGAAACATGAAATCCCTCTCTACCTGTTTGAAATTAAAAGAAATCCCAGTGGAGCTTGCAAAATATATGCCCATTGTTTAATGACCTTCTAATACTAGTGAAAGAACATCCAAGAGCATTGCAGATAATTCTGGTCTAATCAGGTTAATGACGGAAGCCAAGGCCAGGACTATAGCAAGCTGTTCGTTAGCATTTGATATTTCTGGCAAATAAACTCACTGCTGTTCATCCATTAAGTTCACATCCAACAAATAGTAACAACTGCTCCTGACATTCAGTACAGAATATTCTGCTCCCATGTAGGATCCTGCTGCTGTAAAAAAGTCACCGTTGGCTTGAAAGAGGAAGCCGAGCTTCTTTCAATGGCTTCTGTTAAACCAGTACAGCAGCAAAGCTCTAGCTGAAGAGGGCAAAAGCTGATCATAATTTTTTACTTTTTCTCAGTGTGTAAGAAAGAATCTGGGAATATTTTATTCTTCATTGAGATGCAGGACAGGGAAAAATAAAAAAGAACCATATATTATTAGGTTCTCAGCCTTCATACTGACATCATGGTTCAGTGATCAAGTTCCAAACATGATACTATTTTTCATAAGTACTGTTCAATCCACCATGTGCAAGATTCCACATTTCTGCTGGCCTTTAAGTCCCAGTTTTATATCTCTCTTGCAATCAGTATGCACTGGTGAGCTAAATAGACATAATCAACCTTGCTAGAGCTGATCACTGACCAGCTTTAAATGGCCCAGAAGAGCCATTTTCTCCAGCTGGATTGTCGATTAAAGCTATCTCAGCAAACATGGTATATATAAGCACTCAATTTCTAGCCATTCACATAGAGAGTATAGGGAAATGAAAGATTTGCTGAGGTCAGACTGAGATGCGTATAAAACCAATAGCTTGTTTGGCCAGAAGACATTATTTCCCCGTTTAGTAAAGGAGTTCCAGCTCTGCAGGCCAGCAGCCCTTATTACAGTTTGGAGTTGCAAAATGCTTCAGATTCCTTCAGCGTCCTAATTCCCTCTGCAGCCAGTAGAGTCCTGAATGATATCTGTCACTGACAGAGGAGTTGCTCAGGTAACTTCTGATTCCTCGGGCAGTGATGAACTCTTTGCCTTGCATGGGCAGGTCAATGTGGAAATGGAACTACTCTCTTAACTACACCTGAGGACACCACCATGCCAGTGCTTGGAGAAGCTATCTGAAGGACTGCCTTGTCCACATTGGAATTACTCCCCCCTGTAGCAGTCATGATACTGATGTGTCCTCACACATTTTTCTGCTACCCTGAAAAATATACTGAAGGTAAGCACATACAGACATGCAGAAATTCAGATAAAGGAATCCTTCTAAGGAAATTCTTAAATATTACTCAAGAGTCTGCTTATTTTTTCAGAAGAACGCGGATTCCTGTGTCCAACTCAGATGCAAGCTGGACATGGGACTTCAGCTAAGCATGTCAAGCAATATCTGAAGTCCAGTGGAAGTCAACAACTCAGGCAAAAGATCAAGACTTACAGTTCATCTAGATTATTAGCAAAAACTATAAAAACAATAGATAAAGACAACATCCAGCCAACAGTAGATATCAAAAAGAGACAGTTCCCATGGTAGCAAAGAAATCCATTTCCTCACAGTTGGTTTCTCAGCATTTTCCTTTGGCCCTCTCCAAAGATACAGGATCTCTATCTGGAAACCTCAATGTTCCTAGGGATGATCAATGACTAGAGAGTGGGTTACCATCTTCTCATTCTGCTAATCTGATCTACTTACAAATCAATGAAGTGTTCCATCTGTCTCTTGTAATTGCCTTGCAAACTGGTTGACAATTACTAACTCAAGCTTGTCTACCAAAGCAGGTATTCAACTTTTTTGCTCTTCAGTTTCAGTGATGCATGTAAAAGTCCATATAGTTTCCTTTGAGGGCTCCTGAATAGTCATTACTACACACTTTAAATGGCTACAAATACCGACTGCAAAACTGCAATGATTATGCAGCCAACACACCACAGGTGCATAACACAACCAGGTGAAAGTGTGGTAGTGAGGGCTGACCTGACAGTTAAGTACATTTAGTACGTTCATTCTAGGTACAGTGGTTTGTTACATGTTTTAATAGCAGATGCTATTAAAAAAACCCACCCAAACAACAAACCACCCAGCCAGCAATACACAACACTGACCAAGAATCTAACAGAAGATAAAACACCATAGCAGCTCTGACTTTCTCCATGACAATTGGAAAAAGATTAGGAAGTATTTCATAGCTACTTATACCATGCTTAGAGATGCACGCTTAGAGATACTGCAAAGGTCAGCTGATAGTTACAGCTCCATCTCTCAGCCAGGTAAAAGCAACCTCCAGGGTCCTTCTAAATTCAACAGTCTGGCTTTGATCCTTGGGGAAATATGGTCTAGCCATCTCCCGTTTCCACTCCTAAATGACTGATGTACTTCAGCAACTGCTGAAGGGGAGATATGAGAAAAACTTACCAATCTATTCAGAAGAGCCCATCAAGGAGTCTTTTATGTGTAAACATTTCCTGATTTGAAGACAAAGGATAAATAATTTGTCTCACTATGTTTTTAATTACTCAGTCTAGACAAGCTTAACTGCAATTTACTTCAGCTGAGGTGAGCAAGAGTATCAACAGTATACATCTCTCCTACTGAGACAAGTCTATATTCCCCTTGTCTTCTCTCCAAACACAAAGGAGATAAATTGTCTTCCATTCAAGGTACTCCTTGCTTACAACTACAGAGCTTATCATCCCCCAATGGCTGCTTGTAACTGAGTCCCAGCAGGTTTCTAAACCCCCTGAAGCCTAAGAGCTCAGTCCCTGCGGGGCTTTGTTTTCAATGTTTCTAGGTTTGCCCCCACATCTGCACTTTGATGAAGCAGGCACCTTGGAATTTGAAGATGAGAAACTGACTGTAGCTCTGAAAGACTGCTCCTCTTACCCATGCCAAACTAACAGTGCAGCACAGGAAGGAGCAGCACAGAAAGGAAAGTGTAGTAAGGCAGAAAGCAGAAACTGATGGAGCTGGTGATGAAATCAGGTGAGAGTGGCATAGCACAAGATCATGAGCCATTGCCATTTTAGAATGAGAGGAAGGAATCACGACTGGATTATAGATTAACTGGTAGCAGTAAATAAAATAAGGTAGAAAAAGCAGATGGAAGTAGCAACATGGTTTGGTACATTATAAGACATTCATTACAAGGATGCCTGCAGCAGAGGCTGAAACTTCATTACTCATTTGTACTTCTCTGCACCAAATGTGTGATATTTACAGTTATGATTAGTTTATAGACTAGCTGAAGCTTGGACTAATGCCTGGTTTTGTTCTTTCGGAAGCACTTGAACAATCTTCAGGGTAAACAGATATGACTAAAATAAAATGTATAATGTAGAGTGGCTAAGAAGCAGCTCAAAGGGCAAAGCCAACAAAAATGGGATGTAAAGATCGAAAAAAATTAAGAAAATAAGAGATGAAAGCAGACTGATGGAAAACACTGCAATGTATGGTACACATTCACATCCAGTGGGGCAGTTAATGAAATAACCTATACAAATGAGACTGCCTGTTGAAAACAAAAAATACTGCCTGATATCAGTTGAATCATTCCTCCTCCAGTTTGCTGGAGGTTTAAGCAGTACTGTAGCCTACACAGATAATAAGTTTCTTTCTCTTACTGTGGGTACTATGCATTAAACATGAAGAAAATGGAAAATAGCAGACCACACTGAGCCCTAATCAGAATTTTAGTATTAGGGAAAAAAAAAACCCACCATAGTTTTTAATAACATTTTCTTAGTGTAGCTCACTTGTTCAGTGAAGGCTGGTTGAATCAGGGCAGAATCTTAGTTGCTAGTAGCATTTAAGGATGCTTCTCACACCAAACAATATATACATGAGCTGTCTGAGGGCTTCTTAGTTGCAAAGGTAAAAAAAAAAAAAAAATCAAGCTTGTAACAGCGTCAGGGAGTGTGTGCAAAGGAAGGGGAGATAGAAAGGTAGCCGAGTAGGAGGACCAAAAGGGATCAGCTGGGTCCTCATGGGAGGCTAAAAAGAGCAGAGTGATGAGTTTTGAGCAAGATGAACAGTGGTCTCTCTCTCCCTCTCCCCTTCCCTGGCTATCCCAGCTTGTCTCCTATTTTGGGATCTCTTGACTACCCAGGGGACAAACATGAATTTCAAAACTGCTAAATCAGGCCTTCTGCTTACTTCTTTCCTTTAGCTTTCTCTATTCATCTGCACGCTACTGTGCAAGAAGCAGCCAAATGGACAGCCAGTCCCTGCCTTAACAATGCAAAAGGGAGATACAACAAAAATGGAGGCAGGGATTAGCAGCTGAAGAAGATCTCAGAGAACGGCTTTCTATTCTTCTTTCAAAGGAAGTGGAAGCAGACTGTTGCTGCTGAAAGAACCTGACACTTGTAGTACAGTTAATTGGGTTTTTTCCTGCTGATTCAGTGGGTTGAACCAACTCACTGTGAGGCCACATGAGTGCCAGAGCTGGCACTGTGAGTGGGACCATATTAAAATCAGGAATGAGCCTACCTACCTCTCTCAGCAGCAGTGAGTTGTTGGGTTAGCTCATATTGGATCAAATGCTGTCTAGCTGCACCTTAAACTTCCCTGTCATTGCATGCTTCTCTCTTTCCAAAGCTGATAAAAATGCAGATCTGATGATAGAAGGCTAATACTACTTGTGTGAGAGCTGTCTGTGCTGAAAATGAGCTCTCTCTTGACTTTCTGATTCAATGCATTCAGCTCTTTGATTGACTACTTTTAGGAGCAATTGTCCCAATGATTATTAGCTAGAACTTCCCCTAAGTCTCAGTGAGGAGTTAATTAGTTTCTGTCGAAAAAAAATTAGTGTCGTGCTATGTTAGAATCTTACCAACCCAACGCAGAGCCCAGTGCATCATGTGAGAAGAGGCATCGATCCAGCTGGGTTTGAAAAAAACACTCTCTGAATGACCCCAGATTATCTGAATTTATATTTTATTTTTCCAGATTTATGACTGACCATTACTCCCATGCTTTGTTTAATACCAGCATGTGGCAAAACTTGATATTTCATCTTGTATTTTCTTTGGAATACTTCATACAGCAAAATCTAGTGTGGTGTTTAGAAGGTCAATTGACATATGAAGACCTTAACAATCTGAGGAATATCAAATTGCTTGGAGACTGGAGAGCAAAACAAAAAGAGGAAAATTACCTGGGAAGAGATGAACACAGAGGAAAAGATATAATTCACAGAGCTCTACATCAAATGACTTTAGCACATGTGTGCACATTTATGCTACTTCCCACAGAAAATGCCATAGGACTTCTCCACAGCTCTGCTAAAGGAAGATAGATTTTTCTACAGATGAATACTTGTTAAGAATTAGGAAGTTTTAAACAATTATCTGCCCTATTAAAACAGATAACACATGCTTCATGCAATCGTGGCAGCCTGTAAGAGAACCTTTAAAAAGGCTATTGTATCTTTTTTAGGTTGGATTTGGTTTATTTATATCAGATACATTCTCGATTTAGTCTCGTGTCTTTAACAGTGAAGACAAAGGGGGTCTGCATGATACAGTAAAAGAACAAATAATCCAAACTGTTAGAGCAAACGTAAATCGGTATTTTCTGTGTGTATAACAACAAAAGGAGACCCAAAAGAATTGACAAAATGGGACACTGAAAACAAGCTGCAAAGTCTGCTACCGGAAGCTACTGCAGACAAAAGATTAAACCTATTACAAATGTACACGCGGGTAGCAGACTTACCTAGAGGTGGTATAATTAATGACAGTCTATATATTTTGAAGGAAGATTGAAAGTTGATTAAACCCTGATGCACAATCTGTAGCAAGATCAGGATTAGACATGTATGAAGATGTGCCATAGTACATCTGCCTGTTATAGGCCCTTCTAAAGAATCTGGTTTTGGCCACTCCTAAAGACAGGATATTGGACTACCTGATTTTGTCCATGGCAAAATTTCTGTGTTCCTATCAATTTCTTAACTAAATCAGAACGTGTTTCCAACTTTTGGTTGAGGGCCAATCGTTATGAAATTATTTATTTACTTTTCCACCCCCTGAGGTTTAAACATTATTTAAATAACAATTAGGTACATGCTTATTTTTACCAGGAAGCCATTTATAAAGTCAGCTAAATGTAATTCATGCCAAATATTTCTTATTTTATTCACTGAACTCAATGGGTTTGAACTGCACAAGTGCCTCAGGCAGGATTTTAACCTGCAACTCTTCAGGAGTTTCTGATAGTCATTAATGCAATTAAAAAATGATTATACTTTCCTTATATGGTTGCTGTATTCAATGTCTAAGTTTTCAGAAATAAAGAAGAAAAAAACCCAAAACATGCTGCGTTTATGTCTCTGTAGAAAATGTTACCATATTGAAGAATGTTCCTGGTATTGAGCACTGGCCTTCACACAGAATGTGTATTGTCTCAGCCATATCTAGAGTTCATTTTGGTTCAGCCTATTCAGTTTAAACCACATAATAATTAACAAGCCAGTTAGATCAGCCAATCCATTACCTTTAAAGATAAAGAGATAGGGCTTTAGAAGGAGAATTTGTTTAAGCCTGTAAACAGAGTCACTGAGTGTCACTGACTCAGCCCTGAAGAATGAAGGAAACATTGACGTTTGCAACTTTGCCTCTTCTGCTTTACACTTCAAAATTCTAGTTTTCCCTTTGCAAGTATTGGCGTATCTGAATTGCTCCAATATTTGTGAATGTACTGATGAAGAAATTACACTGCTTTCATGGCTCAGAATAATGATGCATCTCAAATGTGGTAAATATTTTGCACAACATCAAGAATTTCTGCCTCTTTAGCCTCTGTTTCCTGCATTCTTCTCTTCTAGTTTTCTTTATGCACCCAGTTTCAGCAACTGCGAAGTCCTGCAGATCAAGTTGTTTCTGACTTTTAGAATTTTATTTAAAGTCTTGTATTTTTTCTCCTGAAATTCACACGTAAGTAAACTACATCAGGTTCTACGTGTTCTTTAAAGACAGATAAGCAATATCCTAGCACTTGCGATCTAAAAGATGAACCTTAAAATGCATACTCTATGTATTAAAAAAACCCCAAACAACCAAACCAAAACAAAAACAGCCAGAAAACAAAGGAACAAGCAATTAACCCAAACACTAGTATTGCTGATTTTAGGACAGTCTAATTACTTTTCAAAATCTAGGTCTTGAGCAACTTGAGCAACACAGGCTGTAATACTGTGAAAGCCAACCTGATCTTTCCACTTATATTTGATTATTTCTCAAAACCTCAGTTCCAGTCATTCCCATCAGATGTTTACCAGAAAAATAAAGACAACTTAATATCTTCTGGCATCAATCTATGTCAACCTATGCTACCTGTGCTCTGTTGAACAAACTCTTTTCCAGCATAAATATTGCATCCCAGTTCACTAGTGAACAATGCCTCTCAGTGTGGAGCACAGATTTTAAAATAAATTTTGGAAGTTCTTATATAGAGCTTTTCTTTGCCTACTTGTTATTTAAAATTAAAATCATTGTGCTGCCACAATTAGAAGGAAGAACAGTTTGAATGATGCGACAATCAAGTTGTCTTTTTTGAGCCAGACTACAACAAATAGGCTAGAGTGATACTACACTGGTATCACAACATGCCACTGCCATACAAAACCTGACAATTTATGGGCTTTGAAGGAAAAAACTGCACCACTCTATGGAAAGTCCACTATTTCATTAATCTTTTCGCATAGTCATATTATGATAGCTGTAATTATCATAATGCAAGAATACTACAGAATTACTAAGTATATTTTCTATTATTCTACTGCCCAGACACATTTCTATGTGATCTACAAGCTCAGAACAAAAATGAATCCTTACTTCCAAAAATTTTACAATCCTGGTTTAACGTTAGTGGATTAGTGAATGCAGAATCATCTGCTATCTAGCACTAGGATTTAGGACTAGAGAGGAAACCATTCATATTGTCATGAGACAATGGTCTCAGTTTACGAGCAGCTTAATGTTTGCTAAATATTTTTGAGGGCAAATGGAAGTTTAAAGAATGGTTTGCAGAACTTTTGGAGTGTCTTCCATGTATGGAGTCTCCGTGAGACACAGCCCAAAAGCACTTATTCAGCTTTCAGTCAAATTGGCAAAGAAGGGATTATCAGATTAAAGAATAAAATTCTCTGGTGCGAACAAATGAGGATAATTTGGGCAGAATGACAGCCTTGAAATTGAGGACAAGTGCTTTCTCTTTGATGTAACAGAAAATCAGTGGAGAGATGTGAAAACTGAATTATGAGCTAGAAAAATTATTCTGTCTGCAATCTTCTGTACAGATACATAGGGAGCAAGATCACATTACTACAGGCAAGAAAAAAGGAATATGCACTAACCAAGAAGTGACCTGATGAATCTAGACAGTAATTTTAGCCGTGTGAACTGACTGAAAAGGCACTGACTTAGAGCTGCAGGGCAGAATGAGACAACATAATCAAGACATAAGGAGGATGTGAGTGAGGATCTGCAGAGATACCTAAAGACAGTGGCTGAGTTTTTTTGAGCTATAGACTGAGACTCCTGCTTTAAACTGAGTGAGTCTTAAAAAGAACAAAATGTATTAAGGAAGAAACTGAAACAGGGTACTAGATGATAAAACAAATTAGATATCGAATGGGATTGTTTGGTTCTGTCTTGGCATTGACAATGCTGACTTGACTTTCATTCGTATACTCATTCATCAGTATTTGAAGTCATTTGTGAGTACAATAGAAACTTCTCTCTTCCTCCTCAAAAAAAATCCAAGAAGATTTAATATAACCATTTTTTTTAAAACATCAAACTGTATTTAGCATATGCTGATGACTTGCTGCTTTTTTTATACATATGGTTTTGCTATGACAGGACAATACATAATTTTTTTAATTAATTTGATAGTGTGATTCAGTGTAATCCAATCCAGGTATATAAAGAGAACTGTGTATAAAGCAGAAAAGTGCTAAAACAGAACTCTTCTGAAAAGGCATTTGGTGTGATGGTGAAACTTCAGGAAACTGAATCAGAAATCTGAAGCAGGAAACAGAAATCTAAAACAGTGCTACAAATCCCAGTGGGACAGCCATTTGTAGATGTGAAGTATTCCCACCACAAATCTTGGTATTCATGCATTATATAAAACTAAGTGTTCTTCTGGGAACAAATAGAGGAGGAAAAAAGAATCCTAGATTGTCCTGAAACATTAGAGCATTATTGTTTATTCTCATGTAGTTTAAATTCTCAGAGCATTCCTATTTGGAACCTCTATTTTTAGGGATACTACCATCAGGATTTACTATGCACGTTTAGTTGCAATTTGGCATGCAAGGTATAAGCCCAGAAGTGAAATTATTTTAGTTAATTGAAGGGGAGAATGTAATCAGTCAGATTCTTTTTCTAATTAAAAACTGCAAAAAAATAATTAATTCCAAATGCTTTCTTGCACAAAATAGCTCCAAATCAGATAGGGATTTAGGATGCATAATTCAAGCTTGAATACAGGGTTGAAATCCTCTCCAGAAAATTCCAGGGTATTTGCATCCAGATTTTTGGCTGGGAACAGTTTCTGTTATGTCATTTAAAAAGATGCAAACCAAGATGGTTATACGTACTATAAATATGTTTTGAGCCCTTTAGGGAATTTGAAATTACAGTATGAATAAAAGACCCAGGGATTTGGTTTGGATTTGAAAGACTCACAACACAATGAACATATCAATGTACAACTACTTCATCCATGTAACAGAAATACAGACTGTAGGTGTAAGCAACACTTTGAGAGGTAAAATAATTTAGTCAAATGCTTCATGATATTTTTCACCAGGAAGTTTTCCTTTGTCTAACGTAATTCTTCCTTACTGTATTTTAAGATCATGGTTGCTTATTTTACCCATTCTAGACAGGGAGAATAAAGTTCCCTACCTCTACATACTGGAAAACAGTTTCACATCACCCCCTTGATGCTAGACATTCCCATTTCCTTTCTTCCTTCTCTTCCTGAAGGTTATGCTAATTTCCTTTTCAGTTTGTCCAGCCAATTTATACTTCCCTGCAGTGCAGTGCTTGGACGTGGACACAATAGGCAGTCCTTCCCAATGCTAAGTACAGCAGAATGATTTCATTAATTTTGCAGGCAGCAGAATATATCTGGGTGCTGCATATATAACATTATTTTGATATATTGTGTGGGTACTTATTCTCTTGTGACAATGTGATATTTGTCGCCCATGATTTATATGTGATTTCCTCTAATTGCCAGGTCCCTTTCTGAAGGATTTCCAATTTTACCTCATTTTGTGGATGAGCAGCTTATTCTTATCAAAACATAGTAGATTGTTTTTCAATGAGGACAAATGCAATATATTTTTAAGCAAGATCTTGAATTTGTCATTTTGAATTCTTCTGCTGGTTTTTGGCATATTCTCAGCTCCTTTCCCATTGCTGTCATCTGCAACTTTGATAAGCATTAATAAAAATATTGAAATCACCAAAATTCATGAAAGAGTATTTTAGAGCCCTGTCAAAGCAGAAGAATGAACTGAGCACACGTACCCCAAGGTCATGAGGATGTTGCAAGAGTGCCAGGATGAAAGTCAAGCTAAAATCCTTTTGCTGTTACTTTATCCAAAGAGCCTGTTACACCATCAGACAAAATTAGATTAGTTGTACATGATTTGCTCTTTATAGATCTATGCTGGCTCTTACTCATCTCTGTTGTTTTCGAAAGAGTATAAAAATAGACTGATACTTTCAATACTTTTACAGAAATCGAAGTTAAGCTGGCTGGTCTATAATTTTACTCTCCACCCACTTTTTCTCTCTCTCTTCTTTTTTTTTTTTTTTTTGATAACTGACAAATTTTTCCTAACCTTCCCATGTATAACCTATGTTCTACACATTCTCAAAGATTAGGTGTTCATCTACAAAATTTAATTGGTCCAAGTGATTAAAAAAACCCCAAACAACAAACAAAAGCTAACAAAACCTGAATATTCTGTGGAGATATTCTGTTAATGCTATTACAGGACTAGCTTGCTCTTCTGAAGCTGCTCATAGCAATGGATTATGATCTCATAAACTAGTTTCCTTTGAGTCAAGAAGTTATTTTACAGGCACCAAGTCAGAGGTACTGCAATAGCCAAATCAGGAGTAGAGCTTCTATCATCGTTTAGCTTTACTTTACTTAACAGCATGAAGACATCCTCCCAGAAATTTCCTGGTTGTCTGTCCATGAAGAAAGCAGGACATTGTTTACTATTACTTGCTCTGTGGCAGATTTTGAGTGTCCCTAATACCGATAGAAGTGCTTGATGCTGTATTACTATACATTTGAGGCAAGATACAGCAGACATTCTTTAAAGTTTTTTTGATTTATTTGTTTTAAAAGATGATGGTTAATACTAGTTTGTTTTGACAAAATTACAGTCCGACACATTCTTTACAAGACTTTCAACTGATATTTCCTTTCTTCCAATCTTTCCACCAATATTTTCACCTATACTAGCTTCTGGAGATGCCTACAAGGTTTCCATAAGTAGGTAGGCTAAGGTTTTTATTTTCATTACTCCAATACTTTTAAAGGTTACCATTTCAGAGCTCTGCTTTTGAGGCAGGCAAAGCTATTCTGGCCATGAAACACCATTCCTAAGCAAGTCAAGGTAACAACCTTAAGTCAACGCACTGGGTCATCTGCTTATGTACCTATGGCACACTCCAATTTCTTTACTACTTCATGCCAGACTAGATTTGGTGGTATCACATTGGCAATCTTGCCCTAGATGATCCAGAATATGTATGAAGAATATGGACTCAAAATATGACCTAGCAATGCTTGAAAGGAGTAGTAACTAAAAGCCCAGGTTGTTACTCACCCTGTTACCTCAGAGATGGCAGCACTGAGTAGGGGCTATCCTCTGAAGCCTATTAATTAAATAATGAACTAGATTCAATTCTCCAGCAAGGTACAAATCTGACAATCCCAGAGTACAAGAAACATTGAATGGAAAGCATTCAGTGTTGAGTGTCCAAACATTGAATATTTGAATTCTGAACAAAGACCAGCAAAGGGATCTGCAAATGACCAGTTACTGTTTGAATCACAACTCACAACCTTCAGAAACATCTGCTGAGGTTAAGGAATCTCTTTGTTTTGAACACTCAGCTGAATAAAGAATGTGCACTTCAACATTATAGAACCATTTGATACAGCCCTGAACAACGTTGTTCCAGGGGAACGTGTACCTCCCTGGGAAATTACCTCTGTACACGAAACAGGTAAGTGTTAGGGAAGAGTAGCAGCTATAGAACAATTTCTGAATTAGTGTGATGTGTTTGAGTGTGGAGTTTCTTTCTGCTTTGCAAAGTAAAGTTTTATCGGATACTTTGCCTTTAGAGCTATTTGGAGTTTGAAGTCTTAAGGAGTTTGTGACTAAGGAAGTGTGTCATCTTGATAGAATAAATTATTTTCTCACTGTTGAAAATGAATTGTAGGGTTATCACAGACTGAGAAATTTGATCATTTGAGGTCAGTCAGAAGGAGAAGGGTGGCTTTCAATCAAACCATACATGGATATGTTAAGTAAATTCAATACTTTGTTAACTTAAAAAAAAACCTCCAGGGCTTTCCTAAAGCTCTGATTTACTTCTAGCTAAGGTAGAGGATTTAATTCTATTTTGAAATCCGGAAGACTCAGGCACATTTTCCATTTGCTCAAAATTTTACAGATAAATAATATAACATCCTTGACAGGTTATAATTAATGGCTGTTGAAGGTAGATACACACTATGAGGTGATAACACCATAGTAACTGAAGATGTCTTTTAAACAGATAGATCATGAATGAGTATTAGCATAAAATATTTTTTCCAGTACAGGCAATAATCCTGTAGACTTTAGAATCAGAGATTTTATAATACAGTAAATCTTTTGTTCTATTGCCCTTTGTGCCTCCTCGGAAGGTCCCTTTCAGGTTTGTGTGTCAACTTGATTTTGAAAATTTACTTCTTTAGGGGTTGCAGAGAGAAAAATATAGGAACCATCATAGTGACTGTGAGGCCAGCAGCTGGTTCAGTCCCTGGAACCTGCAGCCAGGCAGAAGCAAACTAATTTTCCTCCAACGTAAGTAGTCTTCTGTTCTTTACCCCTGAAGCATAAAGTTTAGTCACCTTTCTAGAATACATACTGTCATTGATTCCAATGACACACAATTTAGATGGGGTGAATTCAGAGGCCTAATCCAGAATTCTCAAATTAAAGAGAATCTCCCCAATGGGCCTTCAGTCAAATTCTGCAGATGCATAATAGAAAAGTTATTTTGAATAAAATCATCAGGTTTATCTTATGTAATATGTAGTTTGCTGTCTTCAGAAAACACAGGCTGTCCCCTGATGTGTTCTGAGGAGTTGGAAGAAACTCTTCACTTCTGCTGCACTTAGTCACCATTCCACAAAGCCTTGTTTGGGAGATGAAGTAGAGCCACGAGTCTTTTTGAAGTCGGGCCTCAGCAGCTACTGTGAACATGATGAGAGCAGCTCTGGTCTGCCCTTTGTTTGATCTTCCTCAACTATGTTCTTACATTTTTTGAAAGGAGAAGCTTATTAGAAGTACAGATTCATTCACCACAGGATAATGCAAAGTGAGGGGGTTTTTCTTTTTCATTCCCGCCCCCTTTATTTTTATTTTTTTTTCTCCAAAGGGAGACATTATTTAGCTCTGTAACTAAAAATCACTTTGGTAATAAGCATACTAAGTGTCTTGCCTAATTATATTATAGTTGTTTTGTGACAAATTCTGTTCTTTTGTGCAGTCTTATCAGTTTTCCTCTCTCGTCCATGAGGTATATTTATGAATTATGCATGGAAACATAATTAAGAGTAACAATTGGTGAATTTTACTCTAGTGACATTGCTCTGACTTTCAGTGTTTTGCACAACTGAAACTGTACCGAGTTTATGCAAGTGGCAGAGGTTCTCTTACAAAATCATAACTACTCTAAAGTTTCTTAGTATGCCAGCCGCACTATATGTGGGAGACTAGTTTTGCTATCTGATTCCTGGTTATTTTTAAGTAATTAACAGACTGTCTTCTGAACTGGAGAAATATTGACCAGGTATATAATTGAGTTAAATTCTAGTGGGGGTGGTGGAGGTGGGTGTTAGCTGCTTAGTTTTTAAATATTTCATTGACATATCACAAATTGTTAGCCTGGACTATGAACTCTCCTAACATAAATTGTATTATTCACGGTCCTGCTATTTGATACGATACTTGCATTTTGAGTACTCTGAATACACTGTATTTGTCTTTTGTCCTCTTTTGAAAGGAATTTCTTTACTCACACAGAGCTCAAGAAAATAGTTTTACCCACAGCTGATCTGAAATCAGTTTGCTGAATTTTATCAGAAATTATTCTAAAAATGTCAGATCTGAATTAGTCTTCCAAGCACTCTTACAGTTGAACTGTAATCAGATCTATGGTTTTGTTCAAGTCCTTTTATTATTGGAAGGTTGAGATCTTTCAAAGGAATCACTCCAAACAAAGGCGCAAAACCCATGAACACTTTCTGTCAGCAAGCATACATCATTCACTAATAAAAAAAAGAGTTTCCACCTATGCAAGATAGGCCACCAACAGCTCATTTTTTCACTCTATGTATGAATGAGTTCTAATTTCTTGCCCTTATTTCCTCTTATTTTTAATATGAACTGGTGTTTTATACTATATAAAATACAAAGTGTTATTTTAGGCACTTCATAAAATAAATTTATTTGCTTGTAACAAAGATGATGGACAAAACCTGAAAATATGTTTTAAGCTGAAAGGGTTGCTAACATAGTGTATACAATGCAGACTGTACTTCTGAAAAAGGGTCTGCATTATGTGCCCTACTTAGGTCTGTGGGAGTAACAACTCAGGGCAGAACTGGAACCTTATTTTGGACGTAACAGGAAACACAACCCAACCTTGCTTGGGTCAGAGAGATCTATACTGAAATACAATCTTAGAAACAATCCAAGACATCAAACCACACTGTATTTGATGATGTGATACAACGGGATCTGTATTGATCAGATCTGTATAAATCACAAGTCACCTTAAATCAATGCAGAAATTGCAAATTGTCAGAATTTAATGGCTAAGTGATGTTTTGTTTCATCATTGCATTAATCCAGCACTTCATTACCTGTGCTTTTTTGCCTTAGTTGTTCAAGCTTGGCTTTTACGGGTCAAACCTAGAATCATAAGACCTTAAATAGAAATGCAGAATCTCTTCCACACCCCACAAAATACATATATTCTTTATAATATATTGCCATTACTTTGATCAATAGTGGTTCAATAGTGAAACTGAAGATAAAATGCTATTAATTAAAAGTCTAGATCATACTTCCTTCCCTAGTTCCTTTATGGTCTTCATAATTGCAGGATGTGTCATAGGTTTGTTTTCCTCAGCCAGTTCCACTTTCTATTAAGACTCTGCTTTAAAAGATGGTTTAAGAATTCAGAGAAGCATAGGCGAAAAGTAAATAACATGAATTGTGGGTGTTAAATGCACAGCTAGAATATATTAGTTCTGAGATGTGTTGTAAGCAGTCTATTGACCCCAACTACAAAGAGATCTATTCAAATTGATCAAACATTTATGAAAACATGTCCTAATTTATTAACCTTTTGAAAGTTTCTAAAGAAAAGCTCAACATAAATTTGGAAGGAATCATAGAATCATTTTGGTTGAAGAAGACCTTTAAGATCATCAGGTTCAGCCATTAACCAAACACTGCCAAGCCCAACCACTAAAGAGTCCTGGATGAAAAAGTCTCTGATGAAATAATTGTCAATATACTTTGTTATGTCTACTTTACTAGATAGCAACTCTTATTTCATTAGATATATGTCTCATGTTTATTTCCTACTTTTCACATTCATTTTGTGCCACTGACACCCACTAGAAGTACTCAATAGTGAGAATAGGACAAGGAACTTTGAATCTGAATCCCCTTAAATCCTTTCACCACTGCTTCACTTGCATGGGTTAATTGATTTTTCCTTCTGACACAGTGCTGATGGCAGATTTCCTCACTTTCAATCTCCTGCTACACCTAACACCATTCTTGTATCATTCTGTTTGCTACAGAATTCCCTACCTAGAAACGTTTAAGGAAGAAAGAAAGCCTGTCTTTCTATTTGTCCCTCCAGTTTCAACACAGGTTGTTTTATTGTGCCTCAGAGCCTTTTATATAAAATGTACTGAACCAAAAATGAAAATGATGTGACTTGAGGATTACTGGAAAACTAGATCAAAAGTGAAGACAATTACTTGTAACTGATCTTCATATAAACATATGAACACACACAAAAGTCTAGAATTAACATTTTATACCATCTCCAAATTAAGGAGATGACTATATTACTTCAGAGACATTCAATACTGTCTTACAGGCCAAGAAGGAAGGTAAGAAAAGAAGGCAGAAGAGAGATTATTGCATATGTGAGTTTGAGTGTTTTGTTCCATTTGGTTTGGTTGTTTTGTATACACAATACTAGAGCACCAAGAATTCTGGCCATTGAGAATTCTTGACTGGGAATAAAAATGGTTTGCAATTTCCCCTTTCATGGTTTGAAAAATAACATTTTTAAGAGACTTTAGACTGGGTGGCTCCACCAACTTGCCATGTCTTTTCCTCCTGCTTGGACCTTCTACTTTCTCTCTATTAAAATTGGATTTATTATTTTTTTAATTATTTAAGTGAAATGTAGAGAACTTTAATCTGATTGAAGGCTTCCTGTTGTCATTCAGAAGTGGTAGTATATTATCAGAAAGAATTTTCTGAAAAAGTAGTGCAATTCTGTCATAAACCACCAGCAGGAAGCTATCACTCACAGAATTGTAAGGTTTATTTAAAGAATTTATATCTGTTAATTAGCACACAATTAAAAGGAGGAGGAGGAAATCAGGCACTACTTAAAGTTTTCATATCACTGAATGACTGCATTTGGTTGGGAATCATGAAGTTTTGGGAAAGGGAAGGCAAGATAACCTTTCCCCTTCAATACCAGAGGATTATGAGCACAATTATATAAGTGTTAGGAAAGCATAAATAATCATATATATTTACATATACACTTTTAAAGTATAACACTGCATATTTTATGTGCATACACACAATATATATATTTGTATCCATAAATAATATTACTCTTATGTAATATATACAATTAGTTTCAAACAAGTTTTACGCAGCGTAAATCTCATTGTATGCTTACCGGCAAAACAACATGCACAGAAAGATTTGTTATGGAAAAAGTATTTCACTGAATGCTCTGGCTGAGGTTTATTACATATTGATCAACAAAGCATCTTAATATTAAGATAAGTGGCACGAGATTCTTGACTTTTCTGATTTACATCAGCAGAGGATACAGTTCATATAGCACTTCCTTCAGTATATCACCTTGCTAAGCAAAATCTATTTAAAAAAAATAAGTATTGTCAGATATTTTCATTTTAGACGGATCTCACTGACACTCTAAAAGAATACACTTCCAAAGGTAAAAAGGTTGGAATGGAAACAAGAGTTTACTGGTGGAAGTTAGAACCCCAAATCTTTCTATACTTTCACATAATCCTTCACCAACATCAACCACAAATCATATGCTAAACTTAAAGTTCATCTTTTAGGTTTACAGGAGTACTGTGTTGGATGCATATAAAAATTATTTTATTGAAGTGCCTAGGTACCAGGGGAAAACTCAAGCAAACAAGCATCCTGAAGACTCTCTTCAGCAGTTAAAGGTGAAACAAGCAGCACATGAATGTGTGCTAGCTGTGTTTCCTCATGATGTAGTCAACAGTCCTGTCAGCATAAGCATGAAAAAAACCTCCTCTAGAGGAGTTATTGTAAGCCCATCCTCAAACAAAAGTAGCAGAGGAAAGCTCCTCTCTGGGCTAGGAATGAATCCAGGTCCCTAATATCACATGGCTAATAGGATCCCCCTATTTTTAAGGTTACACTTGAAACAGAACATTTATATCAATACTATGTCCCTCCACAGAGTTTATTTTTCTGTTTCTAAGAGGAATGTGAGATTATCAACAGTATGGCATAAGATGTGTTCCATAAAATGTCTTGTACGTTTCTCTAAATTATCCAGTTCTGTTCTTGAATAGCATACCAAATCTGTAGGTTATTGTCTATGTCCTTCAATGTTATATTTAATTGATTTCCACTAAATGTTTTTATTTCTGCTAAATAGAGTATGAATTGGTGAGAGTAACAGTAACAGTTTAGCAGAGCTCCAGTGTAACCCACCAGTTCAGGAGTTATTTTAACAGAAACAGCAGACCTCTAGTGGGTAGCACTACAGCAGAAATTAACCAGATCTTTCAAACTTTCAGTTTTGAAAGAATTCTGGATGCATTTAGTGTCATATATACCTATCTTCTATTTTATATTTTTTATTTATGTCTCAATTTAAAAGCAGAATATCAGATGTATGAAAGATTTTTTTCAAAGTTGGACAGACAAGCTTCAAAACCACTGTCATTCAAACCCAGTAAGTCATACAGAGATCTTCCACAATTTAGATGGACCTTGGAAGGTCCATCTAACACAGAGAAACCCACTATTCCACTTAAAAAACTGTAATATTATGAAGAATAATTATTAGGTAAGAAAGATAAGGTAAGGTTGAGGTAAGAAAGATCCCTAATACTTATTTTCTCCCCATATGTGTGGTTTGAGTAGACTGCTTTGAGTCCATAAGGAAACATGAGTGATGACTGAGAAAACAATACAAATATTTTACATTCTGGATTTGTGATTTAGAAAATAATCCATCAGGGGAAAAAAAAAATCCATTAAAATCTTCAAAGACTCCTTAAAACATCACTTTGACATCTCCAAAATGAATGAAATGGCTTAGGCAGAAGACACATTGCCAAGATGTCTGGGCTGGCATCACAATTTAAAATACTAGTATTCTTTTACCCAAAACTTTGAGACAAAATTTGAAATAGGCTATTCTAAATAAGTTTAAAAAATTCTATAAAGAGTAGTATTTATCATAATTTAGATACTGTGGTATTGATAATTTTTAAAATGCCAATCTTTTGGTACAACCTACAACTGAAAAAACATACAGTAAAGCTAGTTTGACGTTATTTTTTTCAGAAGTTATTTTCCCTTTTTCTCCCCAGCTTACTTCAACCATGAAACTTCAGAGAATTCTTGAATTTCTCCCCTTTCCTACACATCAAATTATGCATCCTAAGTACTTGTCCTGTTCCAAGGATATCAATATTTTTTTCAACCTGCTGCCTCCTCACCAGCAGGCTAAGGAAACTATTGAGTGTCTTCTAACGTAGAGGAAAGTCAGCAAACCTTGGTTATTTCAGATAAGAAGGGAATATCTTCTCAGCACCCTCTAACATGACTGAATGCTCTACCAACTAAGTGTGAGTAGAAAAAGAGAGGGAGCTGAAGTTTCTCAGACAGAAAGGATGAAAGAGTTATTTAGAGCTCTATGGCTCATTATGGCTCTATAACTCCCAGTTCAGATAAATTGGATTCCTTATTAAGTTTTCTAGGTCTCACAAACGTACATCTAACAATTTTATGCCCCAATCAACATGAAACCTGATCATCCGACAGCTTTCAGTGTGTTCGTCCCTCCAAAACCTTACTTTTACTCCCAATTTATTGATGGGGACTGAAGTACAGGTGCAGCAAATTACATGCTTAGCTCTGTGGCAGAACAAAGATTTGAGCACAGGTTTCTCAAGCCTTCATCTAGTCCTAACTGGATCTAAGAAAAAGGCAGACTTCTCCCACCTCGAAATTCTAAGATTTTAGAAATGTCATTATTTCTGATGCAGATAAAAAACCCCTACCCCTTTCATTTTAAAATAAATAAATAAGAAATAAAGGAAAATACACTATATTAGCTACTAGTGTATTAACAGCTTTCCATGCACAGTTGGAGGACAAGTGGACCATGTAACTTTTTTAAGGCTACTCTCAACAGAAGACACTTGTGTCTCATTCTTGGGAGATACACAGGAGACAGACCCACTCACTCTCTTCTACAGCAAAAAAGTGTACGGTTCCTGATATCAGCATTGAGGCAGTCAACATGAAGGCATCTTCAATGGGTATTTGTGAAATCATGTTTCAACAGCATGAATGTGTACATGAAGTGCACCCAAAAAGGGCAAGAATGAAGCCAGTAGATGAGTTTAATAAAAATATTTGTTCCAATTTAATTGTTTAGGTGTTGGTGGTTTCTTTCCTTTCTTTTTTTAAAGAAATAAAAACTTTTGGTTAAGATTTCTTTAATACTATCTACAAAATGGTTGCCTAGTAAAGTTCTAGATCAGTTCTGCAGACTTAGTGACAGAAGTCTTTTGCTTCCATGTGTAAGGATTTGAATTTTTTCCATTTTGAACTTTGAAAAGTCAAGTCCAGTAAAATCACGAGTATGAGTTTTTAACTCCCTTATCCCAAATCAGAACTCCCTAGATGCCTCATGTACTCTGAACTCACACCAGCTAGAAGGCTGAGCATGTTAAAAACACCAGACAAATCAGCATTATCCCAACCCTGACAAATTCTGTAGTTATAGCAGAGCACAAATGAATATTCTAGAAGTAAATACATTACATAATAAAAATGCACATACCAAATGGTGAAAGATTAATCTAGACCCCTTAATAAATCCATTCTGCCCCAATTTATGTCAGTGATTTGCATATAATAAAATTGTCCTTGAGCAAATAACTGATAAAGTAATAAACCTGTCAACTGCGTAAATTGACTGCTTGCTAAGGCTATCCGGCAGTTTGTTCATACAGAGGCAGATGCTCTGGTATAACACACTAGCTGCAGGAAACATTTGTCTGTTATGTGATAAGAGGGGAAAACAGAGTAAACAGAGCTAGCTTTGATTGTACAGCAGGCTAAATATTCATCGCAAATGAAAGGAAAATGCTCTTTAAATAACTGATGTAATTGACAAACAAAATCTGTGTATGTCAAGTTACTTGAATTAGACGATTTTTTCGATTGGTCTAAAAAGGTTAAAGGTTGTTTTTGGAATATGGGAGGAGATTAATAAACTGAATATTTGCACTAAGCTCTTATGTTGTACAGAACGCATGTTGGTCATATTACTTAATGAACAACTAACAAGTATCAAAGAGCAGAGTAAGAATCTACATAGACAATGTTAGACTATAAAAATCTGAATCTAAAATGTTATTCTTCATAGGTCATAAAATACTCATGTTCTCAGTACACCCATTTTATAGGTGATTAAACAACACATTTACCCCAAATCTCATGTTAAAACCCTGTTGCTGTAAGATGTTCCGCCGTCCTCTCCCTCAGCCAATGGCATATGTACATGAAGGAGGTCTTGCTCTGAGGCAAGCCTTGAAAATGGCACAGCCCTGTTTTGTATTACAAGACCTACCTTTTAAGGAAAAAATGGAAAAATACTGAGGAAACACAGGTATAAATTGCAAACTACTGTCCCTGCCCCTTTCCTTCCCATCCCCTGTGACCACAGAAGCTTGGAAGACTGTTCATGCAAAGATGATATGGTATGAGTACTTACAGGGTTAAATTATTCTGACAAAAATGCTATTTGTTTTGATATTTAGTTTCCAGTGATGATATTCTCCTTGAAATATGCTCTCTGTTAAATCATGTAGAGTGAAACTAATTTGAGGGTTGATGGTAAAAATGCAGTGTTTCTGAGATTTGATCAAATAAGAAGAGCTGCAAAATTGTGGGTGTTTCTGCTGCCTTTTCTGCTCCCTCCTTTAAAAAAAACAAAACAAAAAAACAAAGAAAAAAACCTCCCACACCACCAAAAAGCCTCCATAAACAAAAAAAAACCCCAAACACAAAAAACCTATAACATTTTCTTCAAGCTACTGTGGAAATACAGACAAAATTCCTCAAAGCATATGGATTGCTTGCAGTTAAATACAGAGCACATTAGGACAATGGCAGACCTTCACTTTTCAAACTCCTGGGAAGTGAGATTTTTCAAGGAGTTTGAAGTGGTAATTACCATGGATGATGCCAACTATTTATATAGTTGTGTCCAGTTGGAAAAGGCAATGTTCAGCATGCCTGCTTTTGATGTACTATGGGAAAATATGCCTCACAAGCAGAAAAAAAATCAAAGCTATATGAGAATCTGCTCCTGGTAGAAGTGAGGAGGGGGTGCTTATATATAAGGACCTGTCAGAGTCAACTGAAAAAAGTCGCCTTATCAGCAACAATATGACAGAGTGAAAACTGATCCTGTCCCAAGTATATTACAAGCCTTAAATTCTCCAACTTGGAGCTTAAAGCAGCATTTATATGTATATATAAGCACATATATTTTTAAAAAAACTACCCCAAACTTAAAACAACAAACTACACTTTGCAAGAAATAATTATTGCAAATAAATAAATAAATATATAAGCTGCTAGCTATATATATTGACCTTATGGTTATAGCAGAATGTATAATCTTTCATATTACCTGTACTGTATAATATTTGTATTATTGAAAGTTAAACCCAAAGCAATCAAGTTCATGTGTGTTACGGTAATTTATCACTTCTGGTTATAATGAAAAAATTTTTCTCGGTTCTCCAGAGTTTCTCAGCTTGTGTTTTTGTACATCATTGGAGAGTTTAAACAGCCCTGTTTCAATGCAGCCCTGAGAAATAACAAGATTGTGGATATTGTCTCTTTTCTTCTAGTCATTTTGCTCTGAATGGGCACTATACTTTCAAAGAAGCCATGCTAAAACTCTTTCCCCAAGTGACAGAAATCAAGTTACTTGGGGGAAGAAACAAGTACCTGCACATCAGGACAGACATTAATATTCTCTTCTCACAAGAGCACCAGCTTAGACATTGCCAGTGAACAGAAAACACCAAAGGCTCAAGCAGGCCCCTGCAGAAGACACTGTCAGTATGTTTAGGCTATATTCAGAAAACATCTTTCTCTGCATCAGGCTCTATGATCACCCTCCACCAGTGCTGGAATAGTGAACTTCTCTTCAAAATCTTTTTTTTTTTTTTTAAAAGGAAAAAAATAAAAGACTTAACAGCACACAGTATGGACCTCAACATAAAGGTATTTGAGCATCTATTTCACATAGCACTTGAGGATCTGGCCTTCATATTATGAAAGTTATTGAGACTGGATATGTCTATTGAGACTGGAGAATCCCCATAGGAGACTGGCTACTGCTCCTTAATTCCTTGCCAGACCCAAGAGGCAAATGACAAGTCTGCTTGAGTCTGCAACAGCTGGCTGCAGTGCCTCTGGAGTCATGCAGAAAATAGAAACTGCAGCATCTAATTCATTTTTCCTGCTTAACCCTTCTGTTTCCCATTATCCCCAAGGGATCCTTGTGTCTCAAAAGTCAGCACAGTAACTGGGTTTTTTGGGCTGGGGTTTTTTTTATTAATATTTTCCCCCTACTGAACCTATATATGCTCAGCACATTCTTTCACTGTGATTCCCACTATTCCAAAGGCAGAGTTTCACGTTCACATGATTTTACTCTCTCTTCGCTGTCAGGGGAAGTGGGGTGAAACAGGGAGCCCACCTTAAATTCCTAAGGTATGTTTGAACAAATCTGCACTGTAGTGAACATGACTTATACAGCAGCAACAAGGATTTAGTCAAATAAAAGGGGACTGGATCATTTCAAAAATCTTGCTAATAAAGGTGCACCTGGATGCAATTTATCTCATAAAAACAATATATGATATAGCTAGAGACTTCAGGGCATTTTCTGAACAGAATGACAGAGTAGCTTCTCATCCCCTACTACTACAAGAAAGTAAGACTTTTATTCATTTTAATGTAATTACATAGGAAAATGAAAAGTTAGATCTCAGTCTATTTCCTGAGATGCTTAAAACCCCACACTGAAAATCCTCCTTACGTGATTAGTAGTTCCTATGTGAGCAAGTCTATATTTGCGAGCGATTCCCTAGGTGTTGCAGTAGCTGCAAGTGAGCAGCTTATACCAAGATTGGCTATTAGAGTACATATGTGAGGAGAGACTCAAAAGCAGATATGAGGAAATTCAGTTGGATAGGTGGGAGTGGGGCATGCCTAAGTATACCATTGTGCTTAGGCTATATTCATCTTTGTAATAAATTACTTAGATGAAAAAATGAATTACTTAGATTGAGTTCCTGTTTAATAGAACTATCATGCTTTCAGAGATCTGTCACAACGCTTAAGCTGACAAATAAAATTCCCTCTACCCTCCAGTACCATGGAGTACCTCTACCTCAAAACTTAGGAGTTCCACATATGCATGCCATACTGCAACAGACAGCCACAAGTGATTAACTGTAAGTGCTAACTGATGCTATTCATCTGTCTCAAAAAAATAATAAAGCAAACACCTAACCATTATAAGCGTCCTTTCACGTATCACCTTATTTAAGTGGTGTCATTCCATCTCTGACAGTTAAGTCAAAATTCAGCATCAGATTATAAAGCAGGAATTTCTTCAGAAAATGCAAAGAATTCTGAATTATCTTTCTCTCAGAGTTTTCACATTTTCTCACTTATTGGTCTATCATCTGACATACAACAGTCAGCCACACTCAACACGAAAATCCTTGTACGCCGTGTTCATGGCAGGTGCCAATCCTGATAACGTGATGAAGAGGCGGGAGAGGCAAAAGGATTAACACCATTGTGGGAATGTTTTCTACGCATAACAACATTATGTGACCCTTTATTAGAAACCATTCAAATTCCTGGTAGTGAAAGCATAATAAAGTGGGGATGTTCACAAGGCCTGAAGATTAAGAAACATAAAGCATGAGTCACTCAGACTTTTAGCAACTGTAATTTCTTTTGCTAAATGTATGAATTATGATTCCAGCTTCATCTTTCTCAGTGTAAGTTTTACACTGATTACAGAGTCCCAGTCTATATATTCACAAAAGGAAAGAAAAGGCAGAATGAATCCCTCTTTCCTGTCCACAGCTCCTGACTTACAGCAGATACATTTGAGAAAAGGAAGGGAAAGGTACGTGGCATTCAAACTGCATATATTCTATCTCCTTAAAAGGCAAACTTTACTGGACCCTGGGCCAGTCAAAAGGTTTCAGTATCACAAGGTTTGTAACCCTGAAGTGAGAACAAGGATTCACGTTGCTAAACTCTCACTCATCTCCTACTGTCTCTTTCATGTGCCTAGGAACATTGTACTTCAACCTCTAGCATTTCAGCAATGCTTCTCCACAGGCTCTTTCAAGAAACAAACAGAACTCACATGGACTACCTCTGAGATAATAGCACTTGATTTACTTCCATGTTTCAATTGCTCTCTGAATCAGGGGTATCACTCATTGTATCAAGCAGATTTCATAAACCAGTACAGCTTAATCACACAGTCTAAACTCTACTTCACTTTTGTTATGCTAAGCTGTCCTACATATCAGCTGGCTATGCACAGGCCCCTACTCAGCACCATACGTTTAGTCTGAACTGATATGGCTGTTGCTGTGCTGTGCTGGAAACAAACCCTGAGTTAGAAAAAAATTGAATGGCTGAACAATTACATATAAAGCACATAGACCAGATCCTCAACTGAGGGGAAAAAAGAAGCTGCAGTGATTTACACCAGTCAAGTCTCACTCTCACATGTTAATGGCTTTGAATAAGTTCATCAAAACAGATGGCTTAACGTAAACTTAGGGTTCATAGATAGAAAAGAGCAGCTTTGGAAACAATGAGCATTTTTTCCTAATCAATATTTCTGCATCTTCTATCAGCTCTCACAAAGAAACAGTATTACATTTCTTCATCCTTTATAACCTTTCAAGTATCATGAAATACAATTCTTAAGAATGTCAGAATCAAGTAAGGACAGAACTGTGTCTACAGACTGTAGTCCAGCATCCCTCAGGTCTGCAGGATGTATTTCTTACTCTGGATAGAATCTCATTTTAAATAGTTTTAGTAATCATTGTTTTAATGCTTATTCTGATATCTATGCATTTCTAATTATGTCAGTGGTAAATAACTCTATAAACAGTATCATATCAATACATTTCCTCATCCACTATTTTTAAGGATGATTGAATTAATAATGGGGGGAGTTTCTGTAAAGGAAATAGGATATACAGGGAATATATTCTCCCATAACCTCTTTGACTCTAAATTTAATACACAGATGTAAGAACACCTGGTTTCTGCTGAGAATAAAACCATGACCATCTCATGAAGAGGCATGGGGCCAGGTCCAATAAAGGACTTCACTGCCTACAGTTCAGGCACTGCAAAGTCTGTACTTAAGGAAGTTGGCCCCAAAGTGAAATCCAAAACCATAAGAGGTTTTTAAGTTTTCTACACATTTGGTAAAACATCTAAATCTCCCCATGCTGGTGTTGGTTAGAACTATCCAGTATGAAATGCTGGGCACAAAGGTATCTCTGGATTCCAGACTATGATTTCAAGATTATTTCCCATTTTTCTCCAAGAACTGTCTAATGTAAAATGCAGAAATCAGTCTTGCTGGCAGGGCTTGCCAGCAAGAACTCGCTGCTTTCACTTGGGTGCTTTAAACTCGATGTCCCTGCTGGTTGTTCCCCTTTTAAATATTGCATTGCTTGTTGCATAGTGACCTAGATTCAACAAGATAGAAGCAGAATTGTTTTGGATGCCAGAAGTGCCTTAAAAGAATGCCCTACTTGGACCCAAGGGCTCTCCCCTGAGAGATAACAGTGTGAATTTAAATGTCTCCAGCCTGAGGGCAACAGTGAACTGTACTGTTCAGTTTCTTGGGCAACCAGTTTTAGCTACCAGATGATGCCTAAAAGAAGGCTACTGCTTTCTCTTGAATTTAAAGAAAGCAGCTAAAACTGCTTTGGGTGAGACATGTTTCTGTCAGTGGCTCTGCTGAGCTCAGAACCTCCTGGTAGATCAGACTTTTCACTAGAAAGCCAGTGGGGTTTATGCAGGAGCCAAATATTTGGTCCAAGGCTGTTTTGGGCATATGAACAACATATGAACATGGGCACCTGACAATTTTCATATCAAATAATGCACAGGGGAGACCTGTCTTCTGGACTGCCAGTTTTGGTCATGGACACCTGAAGCCTGAATAAAAGGCATGGTTTCAATAGTAGAATGGAGTGGGGTGGGTTGTTGGTGGGCTTTTTTCACCGCTTTTTTAATATGCAGTCCTTGCCATATTAATAATAAGCAATACTGAAACAAAATTTCCTCCTCTGCAGTCGTTTGTTGGCAGAGCCCATCTTCAGTATTTTAGTCAGGAGCTTTTTTCTTAGAATTCTGTCTTCATCTCTCTGAATGCTTTGATCAAGGATTTTATTCTTTGAGAAGAAAAATTAGCTGCCAATCTTCCAGATCAGCTGCTTTATTTTATGATCATCATCCATCATCATTTAACAGCATGCGTGATCTTAATATGTACAAATGTGAGGCCCTTCACATTTTAAGATTAAGTGTAGACCTATGCAAACAATGACAAAAACATGATATGCCTACCTACTTCTCAGTCAATCTGTAACTGTGATAGAATACTGCCTAGCTAAGAACACAGAACAGATGCAGGACTAACATTATTGATCTGATATATTTTATGATAGCATTGCAATTCAAAATTTGCTCATTCTTCCAATAACCTGATAGGACTGTTTTATTTGTCCATTTAATTGTTTGACTGAAATACATAGTTTTCCAAACTAAATTGGAGTGACAAATCACATTAAGAATGGGTCCTTTAGAAACTTTCAATTTATGGCACCAGAAAGAGCTATAATATGAAATTATGTACCACAAGACATGAATGTCAAATATATTTTCAAAAATTATTTAAGATTTTGGTCTCTTGATTACAAGAAGGTAAATACTAAGTATCCTGATAACCACAGCCTTCTCTGGGTGCCAAGACTCATATAGTCTAAATTACTATATTTCCCTTCAAGAATGTACATTTTGGTCCATTTTTCTATTACAGTAACTATGATTCTGCTCTTCCAATGGTGCTGGAAGAGAATAATAGTGGGATCCTGTAGGGACAAGAATCTGGTCAGAACTTATTAATGGATTGGTATATTTTGGAATAACAGATCCTCAAACAGCTATAAAATGTATTGCTCTTAATGATTTATCTAAAGTAGTGCATGACTTTTTGTATCTTTCAAATGAATACCACCAACTATGGAAACACAAGCTTTTGCAAAATACACAGAAACACCAAGAGCTTATGGTTCATAATAAAAAAATACTCAAGAAACTTAAAGACCAGTATTGGGTATAACAGAACTGCCTTGATTAGATAGCTTAGACTGTTTTAAAACTAGGTGCTTATGATTGTACTATATATAGACAACTTTACTTTATTACACACTTCAAATTTGGTATTGTAATAGTTTTAATTAGAATAGTTTCAATTATATCTTGTGATGGCCTTTGACTAAGGCCATCTTTGGATTAGGAACCTGGACAGAGCTGAAAACACTTGTTCTAATGGTCAGCTTTGTCACCCTTTAAGTTACTGCATGCAGGGAAACAGCCTTGAGACACTGTATGTCTCCATATCCATTTCAATATCTCATGGATATCAAAAAGGGTGAAAGCCCTCTCACAATCATGCCAGCCCTACACTAATTCTGCAGTTCTTCAACATTGTTAATGATAATGATATGTAACAAAGTGTGTAGTTTGATGGGCACAGAGTACAGAATGGCTGGCTGTTAGAGGGTTTGGTTTTTTTTACCAGCTGAGAAACTTCAGTATGGACATCAATGAGACCTAAGGAATCCCTGCAGTGCAAGTTTTTTCCAAGTAATTTTTAGGGGTATTCACGAGGGTATTTTGTGCATAGATATATCTAGATTATTAACTGCACGGTGTCTGATAAAAGGGCATAGCAATCTGTAAAGGAGTCCATCCTATGTTTTAACACTCAGCTGTCTGTGGTTGCCATAGTTACTAAACATACTATAAACATTGTTTGCTATTTTCAATATTTTGCCCTTTAAGAGAAACAGAGCAATATATGTAGTACAGCTACATAGAAAACCTACACCTTGTTTGCAATTGGAATTGATAATTAGTGTTGGCAACTTACACGGCCAACTTTCCTTTCCAGATGAGGGGATGGTGCTTCTTGCTGTTAAAGCAGTGCTCAAACACTTAAGGAGAAAGAGGCAAGCAGGCCCACACATGTGAAATGGTATTGTGAGATGAGCTAAACAGGGAACATTCCAACAAAAGTTGTCAGAGCAGGACATTAAATTAATAAAGCAGCCTTACGTAAGTAAACTAATCAAATTGGTATGAAGGACTCAGATGCTCCCTGTTCTTTATCACTGAAAGACTGAATATCTCTGTGTACCTAAATATTAGCTAGTACTCAACCACCAAAGTGACTTGGCATCCTGATTGAACAGATGAGTAATTCTAGTCTCCACTCTTGCAAATTTGGACTGAAGGCAGCTATATCAGTTTGGTAAATGTGGAAGACTCATATTCACAACTGAGGACTGCACACAGATTGCAGCCAGCATTTTAGGCTTGCAACCATCATTATGTGAAAGTTTCATTATATAGTAGCTAGAAACAGGTTTGTCAGGGTTCTTTCCCATACTTTCAAAATCCCAATTCGCATGTCTACAGATTAAATTATTTCTCCCATAATTCTTGACTAGTCCCACCATGTTACATTTTGCCATGTTGATGACCATGTAAGCTGATGTGGTCAGCCTTTGAAATCTTTTTGGCTGATGATAACAAGCCACAGTTGAACTAACTCAGTTAAGCTGTTGGAAAGCAGAGGAATTCACTGAGCTGGCAGATAGAAGGAAGACAAAAATCTCTGTTCATTTGCAAGCAACAGTTAGAAATCAGTGCCTCAAAAGACTAAAAAAACAAACCCAATTTTATTCAAGCTTCCTGTGCAATACTACTGTCTGCTCCTATTCAGTTCTTCACTGATACAGTGGTTATAGCATGAGTTTACCCCTTATCAGATATAGGATGATCCACACAAAAGAGAAAACTCTTATGAATATCGCAGCTATGGGAAATTATTCAGAACCTGACCCTTAACAGAAATCAACGAATAACTAAAAGGGCAAAAAGGACAGAGAGTTTCCATTGGTTTCAGTCCTTTTAAACCTTCTTCTTGACAAAGTCATTATTCAGGACAGAATCATCCTTGAGATTCAAGACATTTTTGGGAAGTATATTTTATTTGAAAGAGAATTTATAACAACTCAGACACCTTTGGCCACCACTGTTCACCTTTGGCCTTGTGGAAGCATGTGAAAAAAAAACTCTTTGGGCAAAACTGACATATTTCAGAGTCTCCCAGCAAGGAAAGCCTACTCCAGAGCTATAAGCCAACATATCCACAGCACCATTCTGATAGGAAGGACTTTCAGAAGAAAAAACACCTACCTCTGAAGACTATGATACCAGGTTACTATGTAACCTGAGAACGAACTCCTCCTTGGAGTCTTAAAATAATTTAAAAAGTAGAAAAACAACTGCGCAATGTCTAAATTCAAATGAACTAGTTCTCATTTAGCACTAAAGACACCAGTAAAGGTGCTGCTTCTGTGATGCATTTGTGTTATGATGCTGGGGGGGGCGGGGGGGAAGGTGTGTGTATAAATATTAAGTCTCCTTTTCCACTCTTTTAATGCCTTTATGCTGTATGAAGGGCAATGTGTTGACAGACAGGGCCATTTGCTACACATTACTTTCATGTGTTGCCTGATAATTTCGGCTGAGCATGCAAGAGGCTTAAGCTATGCTATGACATCCACAAGAAGTTGGAAGTATCCCTGCTCCTTCTACAGCAGTCAGCCTTAAATGAATCAACGTATCCTGTGGAGGGCTTTGCAAGATCATTTAGAAGCACTTGTTTCTTTACCATTTTTTTTTTTTTAAATCACTGTTGAAATCATGTTCTCCCCATTTGGGCCATTCTGTCTAACCCTTGTCAAGTAGGGGCAGCACCTATACTTACAGCTGACATAGGCAAGGTCTTCAGAACTCAACCCATACCAAAAGTAAAGTACAAAGAAGTCAGGCTTATATTGCCAAGACGTGTCTAGGGCAATATTGCTTGTCAAAGGCAAGTCACTTGGAACATCAGGGCCAGTGCTTATTACAGAGCATAAGACCATTCCATTAAGACTAGAAATTTGAGGAGCATTTCTCATCTGCAGGAGCATACTACTGGAACTATTTTTAATGGGAGAAAAATCAGGCAAAACCCTCTGTTCTTTTCTTTTAAAAATTCTTTTTAGGTAGAACTTTCTACATTTCTGAATGGGGACTATACAGTATAGTTATCCATCCTAATAGGAAAAAGAACACCATGACTTAGTGAGTTACTTTCAAAAGTACACCTTGTGTTCCATTTTCACTCATGCATTTCTCTGATTCTGTCCATTATGCTTGATTGGTGCCTTCCTATGATTAGGATTAGTTCTTTGGGCCAAGGAGTTTCTCTTATAACCTAAAGGGCTGTGTAGGTACAACAGAGTCCCAGACCTCTGATGGAGCTCACTTGATCCTAGCACTACAAAAAGACACCAAAACGAGAACAGATTTTTAATGCTCATTACTGCCACTGTAATGCTGGGCATTTCTCATTTCAGAGTGAGGGTTTTGATTGTATAACAAATGAAATACAGAAATCTCCTGGACTAAGAGGAGGCGAAGAGAAGTTTTCACATATTTCGCTAGAAAAATACTTCTTCTAGATGGCAGTAAGCTCTTCTATTTTTACTCATGGTTATTTTTTATATCATTAATGTAACTAGAGTAATTAAACTGAGACAATAAAACATTCAACAAATTCTGTTGCTATTCCAAATTAGTATTTGACCAGACGTACCCATAAATAAATACCTATCTTCAAAATGTTTAAGACAAAAACAAAAAAACAAAAAAAAAAAGGAGCACAGAAGATATGCCACGTGAAAGTCTTCTGATTAGAAGGGAACAGTTTTATCTGTGATTTTGTACTCACCAAGCACAGACCAGACAAACTTAATCCTGGCAGAAAGGAGTTAACAAACAATTTTTTTTTTTTGTGTGTGTGTGTGTGTTATAGACTAGAGTTTCAAAGCCATAATCCTGTCATCAAGGCATACTGCAGTCCCCTGGCATTTGAAACTAAACTATTTGCATTGAATATTTGAAGTGCCACATTTCAATGAAGCACAAACGTAGCATCTCACAAAGAGCTGAGGCTAAGAACCACTGTATTACTATGGAGTAGAATAAAGATGTTAAGTCTGGTGTCTAGACCAAACTGTGATATGGATGCTATCTCCTCCCTGTAAAAATATCCCTGAAATTTCAGGTGAGAAAAATTATTTACTGAATTAAATTGCTAGGGATAAATCATCCCTGAAGCATCTTTCTGATATGTAAATGAAAGGACTGCCAACCAGAGGATTCAGACAGATTTTGATCATCAAATAAAGCCTAATGCAGTTTAGATTATCTACAATAAACTTTAGAAGTCAAAAAGAACTTTTTGAGTAGGTATGAGAAGTTAAACAGCAGCCAGAGCAACCTCTGAAGCATAGCAACATATTTCCTTTGCTTTTTCTGTATCCAAGTAAAATAAAACAACCATAAATAAAGGAAGTAAGTAAACTAGTAATGCAAGCAGTATCCTGAGGCAAAACTGCTATCTGAAGTCCATCCTACCTGAGATTTCTGAGCATAATCTGTATCAGATTTATTTGACAATAATCCAGTTGAGAGGTGGCGGAGCAGGGAAAGAGCAGTATTTTAAAGCTTCAAAAAATAAAAATTCAGTTTAAAATACTTTAAGTGTATTTGAAGCGTAAATAACCAAAATCGGTAGCAATTAACAAAACAGTCTTGTGAAAAGTTCTAATCAACAGCTTGGTCAAGTGCAGTACTTTCAAGTTAATCACTTGCATTTTTGAAATCAACTCTTCATACTATTTGCTTTTTTTTTTTTTTTTATTACTAGTCAGACTAAAATATGTCAAAATCTGTCTTCACTTCTGAGAGTGCTGGGCTAATTTAACCCCAGGTAAACTTTCACTAATTTAACCAAGTGGCTGACAAGATTCTATGCATGCAACATTATAGGAAGGTGGCTGAAGTGGGAATAGAGTCAATTTCGGTCACTGGCTCCTGAGGAGAGGGAGTAATAGAAGCTGAAAGATCAATTAAATTATTTCTTGAATGAGTGTTTAAAAATATTTCACCTCTAGAGAGAGGCAGCTTCAAAAATTGGTGTGGGATATGGAGTGTTTTGTTGCTTTGTTATTGGCTAGAATCCCAAGCAGGTCAATAGTAAATGCAAGTCACTTCCACTTAGCACTGTAATATATGTGAAATGAGCAGGTAATCTGGCCAGCTTCTAGAAGACAAGCATCCATTTGAAAAAACACTTGAGGCTTAATGAATGTATTGGTATCCTTCTGGTAACAGAACTGAGTAATTGTGGAAACTGAACAGATATTGCATAAATGGCCTAGCTCCATCAGAGCACATTCAATCACAATAAGGGAATAATACCATTTTGGACTTCGAAGTCTTATTTTCTAATTCTGCCAGTATGGTATCTTTTCAAAAACCATTTATGGTGCAAATCTCTAAAGAAATTATAAAGGCATCAAAATCTCTAGAAGATTCGATTCTTTACACTTTTATTTTGTATGTTTGATGAAACATAATCAATCCCTCACTTCCCTAATACATTTCCAGTTATTTGTCTCATAAAACAAAATGCTTTGAAGGCAGGGACTTCTGCACAGACAACCTCTTTATCTGTCACAAGTTTCATGTGTCAGTACATTATAATGCAGAAACAAAATTCTTTTCGCATGCAAGAGTATAATGTCAGTCATCTGAAATAGGGTTATGTCCCTTGGCATTTATTAATTACACTGAAAATTCCCTCGACTATTTGAGCACACCACAATCACTGTTTCTTATGACATTCAGATAATTGAGCCTGCACTGTATTTTATACTGGAAAAACTGGATTTTTTTTTTTTTTTTAAAAAGTACATCTAAAACCTGTTTCTCTCTGGCTAAATAGTTACCTTCTGCCCTGAAACTGTATAATCTGGCCTAAGTCTTCTAAGATTTTGATAAATACGCTCAATCTCAGGCAAAGAACAATGAAACTAGAGAAAGCTAGAGAAAATGTCTTCTCTAGGATGGTAGGGCAACACTGCAACAAGTTACGTAGATTGGCCAGGGAATCTCCATCCTTGAAGTCTTCCAGGCTTAGGTAGCCAAAGCTATAACTGACCTCATCTAGTGTTACAGACTATTTTGCTTTGAGTGGGAGTCTGGACTAGATGACCTCTCCAAAGGTCTCTCATTAATGATATTTCTGTCATCTTTCCTTCAAACAGCTATTGCTATGATTGTTCTGATTCAATTAGTGGACAGAAGCTCCAATTCAAGGAATCACCTAAGAATAGGAAAGGGGATATGACCATTAACAGGATGGATTAAAATACTTTCTTAAGTGGTCTCCTGAAATAGGGCCGCTGTACCCAGACAGTAATGGCTTTGGTATCACCTGCGGGCAAAACTGAAAAACAGAAGAGTGACAGTGGGAGACCAAATATTGAAATAGAAGGTCAGAACCTGAAGTAAATTGAAAAGAGGATTAAAGATTTAAATGATCTGAAAAAAGCACCAGTGAAGGGGGGTGGAGGGGGGAGCAGAAGGAAGGAGATGGATGATGGACATGGGACAGGACACCAGCGCATGCTACACAACATAAATAAGCTACAAATAGGAGGAGGAGAGGGAGTCAGGAATATGTAGAAGAAGATACGGAAGTAACCTCCATCAACAACAGATACCCTCACTAGAGGCAAAAAAAATTGTAGAAAAGTTCATAAAGGATGTGTTTGAACTACAACTGTAGGCAGCAGAGGCAGAGTCATGGAGGAGAATTTTTCACTACTATGGCTGCATTGGTAGTAGTGTCCTACCTAAATAGTTTAAGACTAATTCAGATATGTCTGCACAAAGCTGCTGAAAAAAAAACCAAAACCAAACCCAACAAACGCTCAGAGAGTTGGAAACTGAAGCTGCCGTTTATTTCTTGACTGCACAGGAAATAAAGCACAAAAGAACAAAAAGAAAGACAAAAAGGGGAATGCTGTTTCATTTATGACTAAAATTGTCCCATTTTCCATTTCTAACAGAAAGGCTCTAAGGGGAAAATTCTGGTCTGCCACTTTTCTACCCATGAGTGAATGCCTCCCTTTAGGGAGGCAAAAACTTCAGGTGCAAACATTCTAGCTCTTTTCTCATTCTCTATTTTTCTCAGTTATAGAGATAATATCCAATTTTTGCCTACCAGGAGCTTTGCTACTAGATTGCTCAGAAGGCTTTTGCTTGCTTTTCCTGAGTAAGGCCTTTTTTGGCAACACTCCACTGCTAGATTTCAGCCTCCATATGCTGTTGCCCTTTCATAACAGGGAAAGAAACTTAACTCTGATTTCTGTGAACCAAGTCCAGATTTACAGCTACACATTTGTAGCTAGGAAGCAAAGACTTGGTTCCCTTTCAAAGCTTCTGTGCAGTCCACACTGGAATCTGTACAGTGCATTGTTTCCAAGTTCTCCTCTTTATGTGCCAGTCACAAAGCAATCCTATTCAATCTTTTGAGGATGGTATACAGAGAACAAAATAGAAAGAATAGAGAATTCTCTTAGGATAAAGAGCCATAAGCTGACTGCTGTTCTCAGGCTTACAAAGCAGACTTCAGCCAGGTGGCTTCAAATTTTTATGATTTAGTCAGTAGGAAACTCTGTTTAGTATATACTGTTAAGTATTACAGAGTTACCAGGTGTGGCTTACTGAACTTAGCCAATGATGGTTTTTTGTTTGGACTCTTTTCTCAATAATTGTCCCATGTTGCCTGGATGTATGCCCACTGTTTTTTGTTGCTTTCTTCTGTAGGTATAATTCTGCACATTTGAAAAAGAGAGAAAAGCTGCTAAAATAGTTACTGTTCCAATGAAACTACCCTAGAATCATTGTTTGGATGGAGAAATACAGACATTTTTAAGTCCCAAGACTGCTTTGACCCTTGTTTGATTGAAAGCAACAACTGTTTTCCAGGTTTCCAGCTGTGCTTGGCTAGCCAGAGGTAGCCAATTGCAGACATATGTGACATTTCCTCAGCACATTATGTTGACATCACTGACATGCACCTTATTAGAACAATAGGCAGCAAAACTTCTCAACACCTTTTAAGTCTGAAATAGCTCCATCCCAGGAAAGTCAAATACTTGCACTGGCCTCCCCCCCGCCGCCCTTTGGGGATGTTCTGAGCTCGTATAAAGCAATCCTTCACTATTCACTATTTCAGAGCCGTAGATGCAGAGACCTACATTCAATAAAGCTAGCATAAATTAACCCACACACACCATAAGAACGAGGGAAGCCTGATATGAACAGGCTTAGTGGAGAACGATGCATTTTCAATCCACTGCAATCAGATTTTATTTTTCCCTCTGTAGACTGAGTACAGTACAACAGGAAGCCAGGAGTGCACAAGATAGAATGTTCATTCTGTAGCTGCAGAGAAACTACACAAAAAAGCAGTTTAGGATTTCAAACCTGTAATTCTGTGGAATTTGAAAGTAGATCAGGAAAATAAAGATTAAAATATCAATACAATACAGCCAGTTCTGAGGGTCCAAATAATAAGTGATTTTAAGATCAATACAATCCTTTGTTTAACAGGCGGCTGAATCAGAGGTGTCTAAATAGAACAAATGTGTAAACAACATCTCTTTCAGGAGCAGCCATTTGATAACCCCATCAAGGGACATGAGATACTATCAGGCAAGTCACAAAATGTGGTGACAATTGCTTAATTCAGTAGTGAAAGGAAAATAAATATATGACTACTATAAGATTAATGACAGATAAGACTCAATCCCTCTGTCTCTCCATAGCTGGAGGTCTTGAGAACGTGGGAGGATGTAGCCTCCCATGGCTGACAGTCGGATATTCAGATCCCTTGTCGAGATTGAAATTCTGATTTGACTTACCCTGGCATCAGTAGAGTCCCTTCAGATTATGCTGCCTGAAATTCCTTGTCAGACTCAAAGCCCTATTACTTTAGTGCTGTGTCAGGCACTGCTCTGCTCTTTTTTCTGGAATATCAACTTCTGCCACTATTTATGCTCTATCTTTGGTGGTTAGGCTGGTGGCCCTGTTCCCTGTTTTGGTCCTGTCTATCTCAATAATCTTGTTCCCCTGGCTAATGTTGTCCTGAACAACCTACTCCTTCCAGCATATGTAAACTGAAAGGTAAACCAGTTGGTTTCATGACCAACTTTCACATATAGCCAGACCAAGGAAGGATCTCTGTGCTTTGTGCCTAGAATTGTTTGCCTACATGGCAAACACATTGGCAGAATTTGAAGACTTTCTCTTTTCTTGACAGTGCAACTAAGGAGGAATGAAAAACAAGTAAAACCATCAGTTGCACTAATCCAAGGAAAAATTGCCAATACCGGCAACTGACTTCTGCTTATTTAGATAATATGTATTCTACTTTGTCTCACTATAGTGACTGACTGATGTGGATACTTCTTTTAAGTGGTACCCAAGAATAAGATAATATGTAAAATAGAACTAGATAGAAATAATTCTTGTAACTATTCTGTATGCAGATCTAATTTGGTCAGTTAAAGACAACCCTGAAGTGAACAAGCTGACAAAGAAAGGTTTAGGCAGACTTCATAAAGTTTGGGCCTGGAACTAAGTCAGTATTCTAAACATTATTGACATGTATAGCCTCACTAGATATTCATTGTAATTAGTGTGGTAATTAAGGCAAAAAAGACTGAATTTTCTTGTAGTTCTCAAAACTAAACACATTCAGGTATGTAGCATTTCCAAGATTTGGATATCTATAGACTTCATGTTGCAGGAAATATACCAAGTTTCAAAATCATACCAAGAAAAAAAAAAAAAAAATTGTACTTGCTTATATTACATACCTCACCCTTGATTAATGAACTTAAAAGAATGTTTTCAATTGACCTTCCATTTGACCAATAATTCTGCTTGCTTACTTTTCTCATTTACTTCGGAAGTGAAAATAAACTAGCCATTTATATGTTTGTTTAGACTTTCGAGTGAGTTTCATTTTCTGGTTCTAATTCAGTGTTTGGGTTATGTGCACCACAAGGGAATGCTTGTTTAAAAATTCATTTCAACTGGAAATTTTATATTCTGGAAATTGTATAGAAAAATCTGTAATGGCCTTCAATTAAACAAAATTGCAAGTCGAGCCTGATACTATCCATTTAAATTCCACTTTCTAAACTTTGTCTTATTGTTTATAAAGCATTACGTAGCTAATGAACAGAAGAACCTGCTCAATTTGTCTTCATTACTGAGCACATCAGCAGTGGACCCAACGGACATCACCCAGTGGATTGGGTGGGTAGGAACAATCTTACATTCTTGTGCTCATCAGCAGTCAGAAAACCCTACGCTATTTATAAATGGAGCTGCCTCATGTTGTAAAACTTTTCCTTTTTGCAGTAGTGTTCAAAAATAAACAAATAAACCTACAGAATATGACTAACAATATTTGTGACCCAGTCAGGGACTTCTCAATTCACCCTTAGGCGAAATCATTAATGTCTTTTAATTATTTGTTTGCATACATGGGTAGCAATGCTGTGCATGTGTTCAAAAAATGTTATTGAGGTATGCTCTAGTTAGAGATGAGATTTGCATTTCATTCTGAAAGAGAAGTTTGTTTAATAACATTTTCTTTTTGATAATACAGTAATGCACAGGGGCTTTAGTCTCGAAACAGTGCTACTTAAAGATAGGCATCATGTTGCTTCAAAGCAATAATAAGAAAAAAGCTAATACCCTGCACTAAGGAGCAGTAAATGAGCACTGCTGACAGAGAGCGCAATGAACAATCCAAGGGAATGGTAGTAATTGCGACAGGCAATGATCTTAGCATGTTAGCCCTCTAACCATTGCCAAGTTATTTATGAGCATCAATTTATTTACAGGCTGCTGTCGGAGAGGCAGCCTAGGATAAAGCTGTAAGTTTTGAAAACAGTACATGGGTGATAAAGCCTAGCAGGATGCAGGCAGAAGAAGGTTACATCATCAGAATCTGAAATATGACCAAACCTTACTCATATTTATTTCAAAATACGAGGCTATGGACTGGCCAAGATATTCAACTGCACCAAGATTTAAAGATGGGTAAATACTGTGGGATCTTTTTCACAAGTATTCCCACAAGGTTTTCCTACTAATATTTTCTCCTCAGGCCCATTATTTCTATTACAATTGTTTTAAAAAAACAAAACAACTGAAGCAAGTTTCACAAACATAGGTGTAAACAGAAAGCACATTTCAAAGTTGTGATCTGTGATCTCTACAAATTACTTTCACATAGACACATCTGTACTTGTAGCAGAATAGCCACTATACAGCTGACACACAGCAATCTCCAGGACTAAAAGCCTAAGTTAAAGTTACTGTTTGCTGCCCCCGGTCGTGACAGGCCCTTATATTCTTGTGAACATGCATAGAAAAGACCTTCCGAGACGCATTGATCAGATGTTGTCATCATTCAAGTAGGAACCAGAAACAGCACCACACAGTTCCTCTGAACAATAATTATTCCCCGAACTATTCAAATTATGACTACAAAGTACTCAAATAAAACTGCTTTCAGTCAAAGGAATTTATGAGATTCTTGAAATCCTTACAATCTGAACATAGTTCATGTTAAAGGAACAAGGATAAAAATCATTGAGCTTTCTGCTGAGTAATAACACGGTTGAAGGCTTGCATCTATTTTGTGAGGTGAGAAACAAGCACCATTTGCCAGTCAAAGCTTGGCAGTGTTTGCTGGATTAGCCAATCTTTCCCTCAAAACACTGCATATTTCTTGCCTCCCATCAAACATTTTGTTGTTATTCTGACGCCTTTGCACAGTGGGTTATGGAACAGGTATTCTGCCAGACTACAGATCAATTTATATTCTTAATGCATTATCTGAACAGATTACTTGCATCTAAGAGCTGAAAGTGCTCAAAACAAGTGTTAAAATCAGAGTGGAAATGCTGTAACACATTTGAACAAATCAAAGGATTGTGTGTTCTAATTACACTAATCCAAACACCAAAAATTTATTAAAACAATTTAACAAGTGGCTAAAATTTTTAAACAGCTAAACAAGAGTTCTGTCTAAAAATAAACGCACAGGGTAGAATTTATCAGAGAAATGGTTAACAATGGCAGGTCTCTCCATAAAGTCCTTTTAAAATCTCAGCCTAAACACAGAATTTTCATCGCTTTAATGTATTGCAGCTTATTTGCCCAAGTGTAAAGTCAATGAAGTTATACTATGTTAAAACTGCAAGAACAGAAATGACCCCGCAATAGCCCATTAACACTGCCATTTTACCTGAAAATTTTAACCAGGAAACGTTTACCAAAAATGTCAAGTTGATACCGCACAGTTAAGACTTTGACACCTGCCCAAGAGACCAACTCTTCAGTTCCAAATTTCCCATTTCAAATATGCTTAAAGGGAATTCTATCTTCCACTAATCTATAGTACAAATTCTATAGCAATTTGCAGAGTCTACAGCCATCTGTAGACAAGTGGGTTTTCTCAATTATTTAGCCACAACAACTTGCATCCCTCCTAAGAATGACACCGTCAGTCCAAAATCAATACTTTCCTGATACATGCCTGCATGAATCCCAATATTCTGAAATAGGAGTAAAAAGGAATAGCATCTACAGAAATCCACACCCTTTGGCACTCTCCAAAATAAGGCAAAACTTGATCACCAAGACCAAGTAAATGCAAATGGTTCTTTATGAAAAGCATTTGTCAACCCACAAATCTTTAGCACATTTTTGTCATATGAAATAATTCTTCAAGAAATGCTCTTCTGATTTATTTGTGCATGATAACCAAGGAATAACAATTTTCTGTGACAAGGCAAAGCCATAACCCATATTCACAAATTTTTTAGCCAGGACTAGTGCCCTAAAGAAATAATCTCCAAAGATGAAGAATGTTTTCTAAAATCAGCCCATCTAGTGGATGGAAAAGGGAAGAAAATTAAGAAAAAACCCACTTTCTTAATCTTGTAATCCAAGTTCTCCTCAAACAAAATATCATTTAGAGTCCCTGCTATCTCCCCAAAACACTCACGGTATATGGCAAGTTACAGCTGAGCATTCATACGCTATACTGACTGCTCACCTCTTTGAGGGTTCTGCTGCAAGAATTAGGTAGCTACTCCAAGAAAAGAGCTAGCTGCTCTCATATAGTTTACTCCAAGGAGTCATCATCTGAGAGCAGTCTCTCAGGTACTTCATTGCTGAAGTAATTTGCCAGAAATCCTGACGTATCAGAGTTTCCAACAGTCACTATCCCAATCCCTTACTTCCTTGATAACAATCATAACAGAGAAAGGCATTTCCGTGCAGCTCAATAGTTTCTGGTGAGCACTTCCAGAGACATCTGGCATAAACAGGATCCTACACGTCATAACCTCCAAAAGTCAAGGTAAATGCTTTAGTATGCAAGAGCAGATAAAAACCTGAGCAGTAATCTGAACAGTCTAAGAGATAACATTACTGTGGCATTTTATAGCTGCTGGTCTATTCAAAGGTCAGCTAGAACTGAGGAACCTTTCCATATCAAAAAATAAGCTAATATTATTTACAGAGAATGTGTCCTCTTAGAGTGAATGAATACACCAAACACTGCTAAACTCCCACTCAGCAGATAAGGGACGAGAACAAGCTAGGTATAATGTAACCTTGCAAACATCTTACGCTAGATTAAAGTTCCATGAAATGGTTTGGTTAAAAGCCACCTCACTGACATTTTCCAAAAAGACTGTCTTCATAGGAGAACTGTTCCAGCCCCCTGATCACGACCCTCCTCTGGACTCAGTCCAACAGGTCCATCTCTGTCTTGTACTGGGGACCCCAGAGCTGGATGCGGTTCTCCAGGTGGGGTCTCATCAGAGCAGAGTAGAAGGGGAGAATCACCTCCCTCGACCTGCTGGTCACACTGCTTTTGATGCAGCCCAGGACAGTCAGCTTTCTGGGCTGCAAGTGCACATAGCTGAGACACATTGAGCTTCTTGTCCACCAACACCCCAAGTCCTTTTCCTCAGGGCTGCTCTCAACCCATTCTCTGCCCAGCCTGTATAAGTGCCTGGGATTGCCAAGAGTTGCATAGAGTTGCATATGCTCTGTGGACAAAGTTTCAGTCAGACTTTTTCAAGCAATAGAGTTAAATCATAAACTAAGTATCATACTACATGTCAGTGACAATCATTTGGAGATCAAACCACTGTGAAGAACATTTCCATTTATGTATGTATAGAAAAAACATAGTAGGACCGTATGAAATACTGAGCAGTCATATATACATCGAATACTATTTGGTGAGAGCATGTTAGGTAGGAGACTAATTATAAGAGTTGCTGAAATGGAAATGAGAATTTTCCCCTTCTTTCAAAGGAAAGGAAAAGTAAATCTTTTCGGACCATACAAGTTTAAGGAACATGTTTGCATCACAACATTACTCCATTCCATCTGCCAAGAGGGAAGCTGGAACCACTTTAATTCTGTGATTTTGTTCAAGTGCCAAAGTATTTGGATATAGCTAGCCTAGAAATGGATAAATAAGCTGTAGGATCAACTTTCCAAATTATTCCACAACCTCTAATAGAACAAAGAAGGAAAACAAGTCTCTCTACTTTCTTGGAATAGAAGTTCCTAAATATTTTATCTCAGAGAAAAACCACTGTTATCCAAATTCTAACTACATAAAGCAGTGGAGTGATGTGCTTTGTCAGCACCAGACTTTTTACATGCTGAAGCCCAGTTTACCTTGACAGCAAAGCTGTCTGCAGAACTGGACAGACACATAACATGTTAAAAACTGTTAAGGAGCCAGGAGAGCGAACCCATGTGAATCCCTGTAAACAAAACTGTTGAACTTACTAACATCTTTTTATCATCTTCAGTATCGTTCTGGAGCTTGAAACATTGGTTTGAATAATTGGTAGCTATGAGAATAGAAGAAAAGAAATGGCACAAGAAAAAAATAAAAATACCAACATTTTGATCAAACTGCTGAATAAACACCACAGAAGATATTTGCATTTATTATGACAATTTAACTGTTCCTACCAGCTAAGAGGCACAATATTTATGTGAAGATGGACCCATTCACGTTTTATATTGAACAAATGCATACCTTTTTATCAGTTCAGATTTTCCTCAGTTGAAAATATACATATAAATAGTAATTGCCTTCTTTACAAAGACTGTCAGCTGATTGAACAACATTGTTACTGGCAGTGTTCCCATTTCAGAGGATTCATTTAATATCCCAGCACACAGTTTACATTAATTTCATTTTTTGTTTTCCTACCCCTTTATACTTTTATGGAATTCTCACAGGAGACGTTCCAGTCCTATTGTGTGCTGCTGCACTCCAGCTGCAAAAGGGCTGAGATTGAGGCCAGCGTATGTGAGTACTTGAAGGGTCACAGGGTCAGGAGAAATTGGCTGCTTCTGCTCTTTCACTCTCCTCCAAGAAAATGCTCCGCACCTCATCACTGAGAAATACACCTCCCACAATCGCTTTTGCCTAATGCAACCTAAACACACCAGGAGAGACCATGAGGTACTGGAAGGCTGAGGTCACATTCCAATCAAGCAGATGTTGAGAAAGGAAAAAAGTACCAAAGTACAAAAGTACCAAGCAAGACCTTGGGAAACTAAAAGCATTTCTATTCATCTTGTTTGGAAAGATGTGCTTTATTAGCCAGTGGAGCAAGGTCAGGTCAGAAAAGCTATCTGACTGTGCTGAAATATGACAAAGTACTTTCTGTATGTTAATGCCTGATGGTGGCAGTTTTTCCTGTTTGTTCCCTTTTAATCATTTGCAAATAACGACCCCAGAAATTCCTTGACTTGATCATACAAGATGCACAACAATGAAAGCAAGGGATGTTTACTGACATTCGCCTGTCTCTTTCTCCATTTCAATCCTCTGCCTTCACTGTGGATATTTCTTTAAGACGTGACCCACTGGTAGTTTCTCCCTTGAGTAGCAGAACATGATCCCCACATTTATTCATGTAATTTCATAAAAACAGTACCAATTAAGCTCAGCAGTAATCTGAGCAGATTTATTTCCAGTGATCAAGTGCATGTGGGACTATTTATTCTTCTTTTTAGTGAAAAATAGATGAATCTGTACTAGATGAAGGAATGGGACACCTTTCATCTGGAACTCTAGCAGGTATATTTCTGTATTTCCACCAGCTCATTCTGTTGGCTTCTGCCTTCAGCATTTAAATAGATGCATTTTAATCATACTGCCATATCCGAAATACATTTTTCTTATGTATTGGATCTCATCAACATTGGAGCATGTATAATCCTCTCAGGTGAGTTAACTGGCTTCTTAATTCTAGAAAGCTCTCTATATAAAGTCATTGGATTTTTTTTTTTTTTTTTAATTTAGGTACTTCGCTAATACTTAATAGTCAATATAAAATCTATGTTATCCTGGACATTCATCCAGGAGGCACAAGATAGTGTTTAAAAAAGTTTAGTAGTATTTTTTAGCTGCCTTTTTTGGTGCTTTTTTTTTTTTTTTTCTCCAGTTTGATTTCTGTTTTACCTCCAATTTGCCTTATTGAAGACTGAAGTTGCTAGACTTGGGTGCATGTTTCTTAATACAGTGTCAAATGCAGGCATTGCTAAATTTATTTTTTTAAATGGACTGAGGGAAATATTTAACGCTCTGTGACTAAATGCCTGCAATATACTTGCAACCATAGACAGAGATGGTTCCTTAGTGGTAAAGCATGGCTATCTGGTAGACTAAATGTTCACAAATGGTCAAAATTAACTAGAAATTGCCCTGCTCATAGCTTCTAGAAGAAAAAAGACTTGGATATAATGACATAATTGCATGTGTGTGTAGAGACAGCAAGACAGGATTTATTCTTAAAACAGTACAACAAAAGGCAGACCGACAGACCTTTTCCCCCAGATTGTGCATTTACTTAATTATGAGGATGCGAAAGGAAAATGTGTATATACAAATGACAAGAATACTATAGTAATGAAAATATATGCATTAGTTTGTCAACAATGTAATCCACAAGTGAAGCAACATGCCAAATCCATTTCCATGGCTCAAAGGGCAAATGTTCTTGGAGAGTTGGTTACCTCCTCAACCTGCTTCCAGATTAATTCTGCTACTTCTGAGCTACCTGGCTCCAGGCACCATCTGGGCTTGTTCTCACAACCACTGCAGAGACATCTGCATTGACTTCAGACTGTACCATTTCTCAGTTGGTTATCCCGTTTTCAACTAGACATCACCAGTGCCCAGATGTGCCAATGGCAATCCTTATGCATTTCAGCATAAAGTCACTCTCCTGACGTTAACTGGGGCTGAAGCTTATTTGTACTTCACAGTCAATTTTGCAGTGCGATAGATAAAGGAATACTTATGACATTAATTGTGCCAGTTCAGACACTGGCATAGTAATTTCTAGTTGTGAAACAGTGACAAAGTTAATTGGAACTGTAACAGCTGTTTTCACCTGCACTTGTGATCTCACTGTCGGTGACAGGATAGCGTCCCTAGTGAGCCCCTTAGACTTTTTCTAGTATGGCAACGCCACATTTTAATCCCTAAAAGACAGGAAAGGAATTTGGGGCACTTTCTGCTGATTTGAAGATATTCTTCTGAAAATGTATTACACAAATACTGTACAAATCCAGGTACACCATCTGAAATTAAAGACTACTTAAATAAATCATGAAAAATAAAATATTCTGTCCTACACTGCCATGGCCAAAGTATATTAGCAACTGCTTCTGACAGTAAATTATTTCAGTTTACTCAAATCAGGTCACCATACAGGAGTTTCAGAACATCATAATTACCTTTTTTCTCCTATCAGCTTTTAAAGGTATCGTCTGAAAGACATATATTTTCCACTGTAGTTTACATCAGTTTACTTTAAATATTGCCTATCATTTTGACATAATTCAGCAAAACAATGATAAAAAAGCCAGTGGAAAATATACATTTTTTTAGGCAGCTTAATTTTTTGTCACTTAAAAAGAGGATTATATAAGTTACTATATGAAAAAGCTAATTAGAAAAGCAGACACATCCTATCCTTCTCCCTGTATTTTCTGGCAAGTTGGCAACTGCTCAAGTGATCAGAGACTGGCCTATTTCTCATGGACCTCAGGAGATTGTAAAACTTTAAATCATAATCTTAGGAAAATGCCTAAAGCAATTTTTTAAAATGATCTTCTATTACGAAAAAAAAAAAAAAGTTTCTGCTCTCCAAATTGGCAGAGAGACTATAAACAATGCTTTGAGACACCCTACATTGACATGGACTCAGGCAAGTCTGAACTTCTGCCAGAATAAACATACACTTTATCTAGGAGAAGGAAAAAAAAAAAAAAGTTGAAACAACATTGTTCCAGAGGAAAAGTAAAGCAGTTCAATTGGTCAATAGTACAAACCAGTCCTGGTCAGTAAGAACAGGCTGGAAATGAGGGGTTGAGGGGGAGAACAGTTTAACAGCTTTCCAAATTTCACGTAACTATATGAAGACTGGAGAAAACCCTTAAAAAGACTGCAGAGATAACTTCACAGTGTTGTCCATACTATGATCATAATTTCCTCTTCACAGGGGCAGAAGCTAAGGCAGTGGACAGGCTGAGCACATTGACACCAGATGCTTCAGTGATTAGGGACTGGTCCTAAATGTAAGCATTGCCTTTAAGGATCTACTCTCTTTAATTCAGCCCTGCACTCAGTAGGAAGTATAAGAGCCAAACTTCATTTACAACTCTGCAGCAAAAAGGTTTTCTATCCTATCATGCAGTTTCATGCCAAACAGTGTTCCCTTAGCACTGTCTGCAGGACCTGCACTACTGCAGCATTTGGGAAGCAAGTAATTTATGCAATCTGGATCTTACTTCCTCTGTGTGTTAGTCCCCCTTCTGAAAAATATGGACCTGAAACCATTTATTCTTACAATAGATTTGTAAAGTTAAATAAATAAAAGACCATTCTTGGTCACCATATAAGGCTCTAACATGGAGTCTTGTTTTTTTTTTTTTTTTTCTTTTGGGACATTTCACATTAATTTCCTTTGGCTTTGTTGTTACTACTTCTTTTAGCACACAAGTTCTCAGCATGAGACGCCCACACAATCCATGGAATGTTAAAACAACTTATTTTAACAGCTAGAAAGAGCTAGTTTGGCCTTTCACGTCAATGTCTAACACTCAGTTGTTTTAATTAGAACATGACTGATAAACATGAATATTCATTACTAGTTCTGTTAATGTTAAAATCATAACATATATACTTTGTGTTATGTGATATAAATACACAGATTCTCTTCTTATCTAGCTTCCACTATGTGTGGCAGTGAAGTATTTTGGAGTAGACAAATACAATTTTGGTATCTCTTCTTGGCTTCAGCATAGATTTGCATAGTAGAAACAGACACAAGCAAGTAGTAGGGCAGGCGTAAACTTCTCTATAGTGTTACCTTTCAACAGTCTTTACTGATGCTAATACATTTCAGATTATCCATTGGGTTAAAAGTACAAAAAGAAAAACAGGCACATGTATCCTTGCATTATCTAAAAATTACTTAGTCTGTTTGAGACACTGCATCCACACAAGAAACTACAGATTTCTCAGAAGGTGGAGGGGTAAGGGGGAGTACAATTTTGAAGGGACAATGTACTTATATTGTAGTAAACATTATAGTGTCTGTACTGAAAGTAAGGAGAAAAGGATTCCTTTTACTGTTATTAACACCACTCAGAAACAACTTGTTGTACAACTTCAGTCCGAAATAGTTATCAAAGGACCCAAGGTAGCCTGCAAAATAATCAGTTATACTTCTATACAGTTGCTCAATTGTATATCATTTTAGTTTGATTTTTTTTTAAGAGTAAAATAATATCATTCTATCAGTTTGTAAGAACTTGTAAAAATAAATTGATTGATGCAGCATTAGACTAAGGCTATCATTTTCCAGGGCAGACTTCATATATAATTGAGATGCTGGAAATAAAATAGTCAAGATATTTCCCTTCTTTTGGAATTAGTGTCAATGATATGTAAAGTTCTTTGAAAATAGTAAAAAATATAAATAAAATTAAAAAACCTTGCAGAGGAGTTTATTTTAGCCCTTTCTTTGCTGAAACAAAGGAAGTTTATTATCTCTATTTCTGACTGTTATCTAACCTGATAAACCAAGTGAGTGATGTTTTCCTTGGTAAGCCCTTATTTATTTTATGTTCACATTTCATGGATTAGTATCAGTATAGGTTAAGTAATAACAAACAGAATTTATGATAATAAATATTTTGCCAAGCAGTTTAAGATGAAGGTCTGAGAAGGTTAAAAAGCTGGAAAAAACCCAAATCTATTCACAAAGCTTCTGCCCTCCCCAACCTCACTTCACAGAACATCACTAGATCTGACTGAGGTTAATAGTTTCCGTAATATTTTGTCTTAACATCCATGTGTGTTTTTTGTTACCCCTGTGACATTAAACACCACAACTTCCTATACATCTGTGCATATAGTCCAGTTAAACAAGACCGGTCAGTCCTCTTGCAAAGAACAGAAATGATATACCTCTATCAGAATATTGTGAAGCCTCATTCAAGTATCTTAAACTGTTGATGACTGATGACAGCCCTATTGATTTCAGACACAGGTCTTTATAAGCTTTTGAAGAACTCTCTCAAATTAATTTTATGCCCCCTGTTTTAATAGTTCTGGCCATGAGCAATATGGCGTAACAAAAGGCCACAAAGACAGATACATAGAGCATATTTTCCTTGGTTAGTCCCCTACATACAACTTAGCTCAGCCCATGACAAATACTGTTTTCATTCTGCTTTCAAGGAAAGATTCAGCATATTCTTTAACTAAAATTAGCACATGTCCAAGTATTCTGTGTCATCTCAAACCTCTTCTTGCCAAAACAATGCTTTATGTTTTTCAGCATTAAAACATGACAAAAGTGGAAAAGTAATCAGAGAGGTGCTTATTATAACCAACTCTAGTTTCTTCGTCAGAGAGAATTCTGGTTAAATTAACTATATGAAAAGTGTAGTAGCTATATCTAGCAGAGTGAGGTTTAATATAACACATTTGTATTATAAATGTACATTGAAAAAATTGCAGAAAATTATTAAAAACCTCCACATCATTTTCTTTGGGACAAATCTATACATCTCCAAATATATAGGTTTCTTCAATGACTTAGGGAGCACTTGAATTTAAATTTGGCTTGTTTTTCTGCAAGCATCTTATTCATCACTGGTGTTTCAGACAAACTACAAGGAAAGTATTTCTATTTATTTCTCAAATACATTGCATATATGCAACCACAGCTGTTTCTCAAATACACTTTCCTTTACAACTTCACAGAACTGGAGTTGGATGGAACTGTTCTACACTGCACTGGTTCTTCAGAAGATAAATAGAATCATAAAATATCTCAAGTGAGAAGGAATCTGTAAGGCTCATCAAGTTCAACTCCCTGCTCCTCACAGGTCTTAAGACCTGTTTCTTAAGCAGGTCTTTCCCCTCACGAACCCATGCTGGCTGTGAATAATGACTGCATTGTCTCTCAAGTGTTTTTCAATAACTCCCAGAATAAACTTCTCCATAATTTTAACAGGCACTGAAATGAGACAATAGGCCTGTAATTACCAGGGTCTTCCTCCTTTCCCTTCTTGAAAATTACACAATTGCAGCTTCCAGTAGACTAGGACCTCTCCGGACTCCCAAAGCCATTGAAAAATAATGGAGAGAGGTCCCATGATAACATTGGCTAGCTCTTTCAGTGCCCTGTGATGAATCCCATTGGGCCCCATAGATTCATGGGCATGCAGCTGGAGCAGCAAGTCTCATCTAGTCATCTGTATTTGTAAAAATAGAAGGGAAGATGTCCTGTTACAGAATAAGTGGTACTGCTCTTTCTCCTCTATATATCATTATGCTGGAACCCATCACAAGACAGAAAATTTATATAAAGTCCCTGGAATGTATTTTTCAATTATAATAATAAATCCAAACTTGGGAGGGACAAAAATAACATCTCATATTGAGCTACATGAACACAGGGGCTTGCCAACCCCCAAAATATACCCAATGTCAAATCCTTTGAAAAGATCAAATTAAATAGTTTCCAACCTTTTTGACTCCCCCAATTACTAAGAGTTTTGATCCATGCATCTAATGGACCCTTAGAAAGATCCACAGCAGCTTCATTACTGTCTTGAAATCTACAGAAGCCATCTATCTCAGTTAGCAGGTAGATGATATCATACTACTAGTTGCCACATGACAAAGCAGCCTTCATCACTACCTACAGTTGATCAAATAATCAAACTACTTATTGGATCTAGCATGAGGTATCTATGAACAAATAACAATTTGATTGAAGTGCTGACACCACAGTAAGAGCGGATTTATTGGTTCCTAGCTGAATCACTCAAGCAGTAGAATGCTCAGCCAATTTGGATGATAAAGTCAGGCAGGGCTTTAGAGGCTTTTCAGTTGTGTGTTTGTGTGCTGGGGTATTATGCTATGTGTGCCATCTATTAACGCTCTCCAATATTAACTCAGATACTGAGGCTTGATTTCAATATATAGAGGCAGCATCTGAATACAAACAAGGAGAGAAGAATTCAAATAAGAACATAATTTACATATTGTCTTCTACAAAGTGTAAAAGAATGGTAAAGTGTCCTGAAGTTTGTTCAATTATTCAGAAATATTGCTCAGGAGAAAGGAAAGCACACGAAGAGAGAATACGATGTAAATGAAAATCACTGAGCTAAAGTATCAATAAGTGGCCAGCTAAGGACCTGGCTAAGCCTAATACACCACAGTAAAACATATAATCCCCTGTATCTATCTCCGCTTCCACACAGTTAGACAGCCATACCCCTGGGAGACTCTTGCCCAACACATAAGATATTGACACAAACTTACTGTTTGTAATTCAGGTAGGCAATATACTTCAAGGTTCTTATTTGCTGACACATGAAGCGTAGCTTCTTGAATGCAGCAGGTTTAAGGAAATAACACGTGTCCACAGCCTTTAATTTGGCTAGATTTTATCTATAGTTTGTGCTGCATACAAACAAACAGCAAGCATAGACGAACATGTATGTTTTTAAAAGTACAGTTTAGTCTTCTTTCAAATGTAAGAAAAAACATGACTAATGGAGGGAGAGAAGCAGCAGCCATGGTACAGTGATATTTCAACCATAATAGCATTTGAAAACTATATGCATAAAAGAACATATAGTACTTTTCATTACTTTGGTTGTTATCCATCAGGAGATCAAAGCGCTCAACACCAGTTATTGTGATACCAAATATATGATCCTCTGACCATATGGAAGTATTAGCTAAATTAATAGCTACCCATACTTAGTAAATGGTAACTCTACTAAAGTTTGAATTGGCTTACTTAGTATGGACACTGCCAGAAACATTTGTATTTGTGTCATGCCTCTAGCGTCACAGGGGTTTAATCAATAATCAAGTATCTACTTTATTGTGGAAATGCAGCTCATCTCAGTTTCACTCTGATGAGCCCTCGTGACTGAATCCCAAAGTCAGTCAGTGAAACAACCATGGACTGAAATGGGATACCATATGAGAAATTCAGTTATGCACTTCATCAGTAAAGATGCACAGAGCACCACCGTAGTTCTGGCAGTACACACAACTCAAAAGTATGCATTTGTTCCTGTCTGATTTCTTGACTGTAGCAAAACCACCTCAAAACAGAATCCCGCTGATTAACACAATTTATATCTTGGAAATTAATAAACACTTGTAAAAAATAGACCACATTCGCCCTCAGTGGGACCTCAGGTCAGTAGTAGTATTGAGAACGTGATTCGAGAGTTCAAGTTAAGTATTCGCAGTCCTTTCCAAAGTACAAATTTAGCAGATTATTTGATATCAGCTTTAATGTAGAGACTGTGACAGTGGCAACCATTGCCTTGCACATCAATTGTATATCCCAAGTGTTTTTCTCAAGGCATAAATTCACAGAATTACTTGTCCTTAAAAATTTGCTTTTTGATTTTAGAACTTAAAAAAAATTAGAAAGTAATTGATAGTGAAACTTTTTTTTTTAATAGTTTTTCTAATTTTGCCATCTTGGAAGGAAGGAAACACAGGTGGATAGTTCTACTTTGAGGCTGCATGTGCTAATTTGTTGATGAAATATATCCTTTATGAAGGGAACAGTATTTTCTCTTGAAATGATAGAAAGATATACTGTACTGTCATATATAATCAATATCATTTGTGAAAAAGATTGATAACACACCAGGCAGAAGTAAATCACAGTCTTAAAGCCAAATCATGAGGATTGCTTAAACAGTAAACTAAATGTACCATAGATCTTATTCAAGAACCATGACATTAAATTGAAAATTAATCTGTATTGAATTTAATTTTTTTTTTTGGTTTTACATCTTTTATAGCAGAAGTGAACTGCAGAAAGGGGAGGAGTTGAAGGACAGGGACACAATGTCTTTTTCTTATTAGTCTTGCAAATATTTTATCTTTTTCATTCTGAAGTACAATTTATAAAATTGCTTATAATGAAGAATAGCAAAAAAAAAAAAATAGCAATTGCTTTTCATCAGCATGGGGGTTTTTTTGTGTGTGTTTCAAAACCTTTCAATACATCTCTTTTCTGATTTTAGCTAGTATTAAAAATGACACAATAGGGAATAGCTAAGAGGGCCACCTTATCCATTCTCAGGGAACAGACAGAAACAAGTGACAGTAATTCGCAGGTCCTTGAAGCTATGAGAATTTCAACTATTATATCCTCCAGAAGACTGAGCAACTACTGATGTGTGCAAGGTGAGGTGCAAGTGAGGTAATCAAAACTAAACACAGGAAAACAAACTTAATACTTCTAAATTTAGATGATATAAGCCTCACCTATTTTAATTTCAAGTGCACTTATGACTACCTTTTTTCATTTACAGTTGCTGAAGTTCCAGGATTGGTGTTACACAAACATTTTGCATTCATGAATCTCAAAAGAGGATAAAAGCAACACTATGTTCATTTTGAATAGGTGGATTCAGATAATTTACCACTAGGCCTAGAAATTTCACTAGAGTTTTTTAGCTGGGCTCCACTTGTTGATTTCAGCTTACACAACAGGTCCCTTTCACCAGGGAGACCACTTTTCTCCACACTTCTGAGTACCATTGTGGAGGAAAGCCATGTGTTTAGCAGCCAGTCTCTTATTTTTAAACAGCAATGTACATTTGGTTTCTCCATAGGAACTTGTAAGTTGGAAATACATTCCTCTACCTGCTCTATCAAGCTGATCTTCCTGTTCTCAGTGTGTGGTGCCAGACAAGCTCTTCTCCCAGACACTTGGAAAGAGGAATAGATATTTGCTTGTGGGATACATTGGTATTTGCAGATATTCATATTTTGCCATTCTATTTGCAAATCTTTTGTTAGAATTAAATTGTGCCAACATCCCTCTCAGTAATGCTTATTTACCATCTTATTAACATAATTTCTAGCACCTTGTCTAAGCAGCAAATTTAGGATTTAGTTATTCTTACTATTGCCTGGAGTAGACTTCTCCCACTACCTTTTGGGCAGATAGACTGTTTCCTAATACTGTGCTACTGCACCTATGGAACAGCTGTTTATATGGGGGTGACAGAATGAACCCAGATGCCCTTCTTCAAAGGAAATCAGTGTTGCCACGTTTCTATCTTTAGTCTCAGAGAAGAGATAATCAAGATGTCTATATCTTGTATAAAGTAGGAAAAAGGATTTTCTGAGCTTTCTTTACCCTATGAAATCTGTACTGGAGAAGACATGTCTCAGGTCAGATAATCACTCCCAGAAGCTATTGTGGGTATAGCCTACTGATACTATATAATTTTATATCATTTTGGCTGACAATTCTCAGCAGATGAACTGGCAAAATTTAAAAAGGGTGTGAGAAGAAAACCCAGAAGTCTGATGCAACTATAGGAGTTAAATAATTCCAGAGCTCACCTCAAAATTTTATTAATAACTGTATATTTTGTTGGAGTGGAATGCAGGGTTAATTAATAATGCTGTATAACTAATAATTAATCTCTCCCAGATTTGGCATTGTATTATGCAAAGAAAAAGATGACTGGGAACTGAAAATGTAGGTCACAGAAGTATGCTAAGGACAGACTATAGGGAATTCTTGTAGGACTTCCATCCTTTCTATCAATTCATTGAATAATATTTATTTTTCTTTATAAAGATGTAGACTACATTAGCTGGAATAGCCTTTTGCTCATGACTTCCCCCTGGCCCCTTTTAAGTCTATTTGGTATTTTCAAAAAAGATATAACATAATTTGCTCCTTGTCTTTTTGGCCTTGAATCTTTTTCCACTGAGGCCATAGGCAAAAGTCCCACTGAAAGAATATTGAGAATCGAGCTTTAAGTCCCCATTATTAGACTGTCACATTTAACATCACCTTCTTTGTCTCTCATCTGCCACTGATTATCTGGGCCAACAAGTGTTCTTTTTCATAAAGAAACGTGCTGCTTATATGTTTCCACCTCTGGTGACACAGATAATGAAATAAACTACATGCAAGCCTCAGAGACATCTTGTCTAAATAGATCACTACTACATAAAAGCTGAACCGGGAACTTTTCATTACATTTTGTCACTCCTTCAGTATTCTTCAAGAATATTAATCTCCAAACTAAGAATCAGGTAATAATCTTGAAGAAATCATCCCATTATAAGTTAATGGCTGGATTTTCAGTTAATGGACCAAGTTGAAGACAAGGGCAGTTAACACTATAACAAACTATAGTAATATAACCAATTTCAAGGGTATTATTGCTACCATAAACTGTATTAAATGGTTTATAAAAGCAATGGCTTTAGATTTTTTTTTTTTTTTTGAGTTATGTGAAGTAGAGTAAATGAGAGACTGCTTTGTTAAATAGGTTGTTTCCAACTAATTTTCTAAGCATTTAGGACACAGGGAATGCTCTGATAGTTGTATAATGAATATTTTAAATGCATCAGAGGTTGTTCTTTGCTCTAATAGGTGGAGGAAATCATTAACTCATTTATGTGATCAGATTTCAATGAAGCTGGTCTATAAGTCAGTGTAGAAAAAAAAAAGCAGGAGATTCAGACTATGCTCAGTTCCATTGTCAGAGCCCATCAGTTGACCATTTAAAAATCCCATAATCTGCCAGCCAATTATTACATTACAGAGGCAAAAGAGGATGAAAATAAATATATTGAGAGCTCTGTTCTGCACTCAGCTCTACAAGTAAACTAGATTGGTAACTGCCAGGGAAGAGTCAAACTATATGTATTTCTGTGTATTTCTGCACTTTGACTACACAGTGGAAATACTTAACCTCATTTACTTTCAGATATCATGCATGTTTTCTTCAAGTGATAACTTAGTGCTTAGAAGAATTAATACAAGATGGAAGTCATTTACTCAGATAACACATTGCTAGAGGGTTCAATAATTCTACTTTTAACTTCAACGACCAGAGATTCCCAGGTCCCATTCCCCCATTCCATGCAAACATAAGAACAGCCAAGCTGCTACTAACAAGAGAGACTGGAGGAAAGGGAAGAGATCTTTAAGGGATTGGGGGGGGGGGGGGGGGGGAAGAAAGAAAAAAAAAAATCACACAAAGAGAGAACATACATAGCACACTGAGTCAGTACTACCCACTGACACTTGAACTACTCAGACATTACAATATATACCACACAAATAGAACATTAGCTAGAATGTGATAGTAGTACACACCTGCAGAACACTAGCTTCAGACTTCAACCCTTGCATTAGGACAGGTGGTATGAAATTTTTCACTAGTTCCATAATTTCACGGTAGTAACAAAATGCTACAATTTTTTCTTTAATCTCGACTCCTCCTCAACACAAGAAGCAATCAGGGATGATATTGCACAGTCTGTAGTAGTTCCCAGTGGTTTCCTGAAACATATGTCCTTACTCCAGACAATGGCTTGAGTTTACCGTGGGTCTACCCCTCTTCATTCCTCTACTCCATAATATTAAATGTCCACTTCAATTAATCTAGTTTAAATAAATACCCTTAATATTATCAATTAGACATCATAATTTAAGCTAATATAGATTTAAATGTTTCCAATAAATCAGAGACAGCATCCAACATACAAAAATACTTGTTCATTAAGAGGGAAGAAATAAAAGGGTGGAATGATAATGTCTCAAGTTATTTACATAACTTTTACCACCCCACCACCCCCAAAATACCCTAAAAAACTAAAGGTCCTGTGCCCATGGACACTGTAAACAGAATGCTGTTAATCATGTTCTTTTATGTTATCTACGACCCAAATATTTTCTTGGAGTGTGTGTTTGAATAGCTGCATCAGGGAATAGAAGAAAATGTCATGCTGTTGCAAAAGGGCAGTCACTGTACTGGGATATATAAACACGAGCATAGCCTGCCAGATGCACAATGTCTTTTTGCTCTCCTCAGCACTGACAAGGCCTCCACTGGAATATTGTCTGTCAAGGGAGATGTGACCCAACAGCAAAGAGTGCAGAGGCCAGCAACACGAGTTGTGAATGGTTCAGAAGATGCAACCAATAAAGAAAAAACAATCAATCACACTTATTTAACCTAAGAAAATGAAGGACTGAGGAAGAAAAATCTTCAAATACAAGCATCTTTTGCAGAATAAAAGAAATAGAATAGACTATTTCAGTTGGAAGGGATGTACAACAATCATGTAGTCCAACTGCCTGACCAATTTAGGGCTAACAAAAAGTTAAAGCACTTTCTTAAAGGCATTGTCCAAATGCCTATTAAACACCCACAGGCTTAAGGCATTGACCATCTCTCTAAGAAGCCTGTTCCAGTGTTTGACCACCCTTTCGGTAAAGAAATGCTTCCTAATGTCCAGTCTAAACCTTCCCTGGCACAGCTTTGAACCATTCCCACATGTCCTATCACTGGATACCAGGGAGATCAGCAGCTCCCTCTCCAGTTCCCCTCTTGAGGAAGCTGTAGAGAGCAATTAGGTCACCCCTCACCCTCCTTTTCTCCAAACTAGACAAGCCCAAAGTCCCTAACTGCTCCTCATAGGAGCCATTCAGCCCTTTCACCAGCTTGGTTGCCCTCCTTTGGACACATTCAAGTCCCTTAACATCCTTCTTAAATTGTGTGTCCCAGAACTGTGTACAGCAGAATAATCACCTCTTTTGACCAGCTGATTATACTGTGTTTGAGGTACCTCAGGATGCAGTTTGCCCTCTTGGCTGCCAGGGCACACTGCTGACTCATGTTGAGCTGCTGTCAACCAGCACCCCCAGATCCCGTTCTGCAGGGCTGCTCTCCAGCCACTCCTCTCTCAATTTATACTTGTATCCGGCATTACTCTGTCCTAGGTGCAGAATCCAGCATTTGGACTTGTCAAATTTCTTCCTATTAATGATTGCCCATAGCTCTCCATATTCACACTCAAAAGGTCATCAAGTGATAAGCTTAATCTATATCTTCCTCAAAGTTCATATGTTATGAGAACTTATCTACCAACTTGACTGCTAGAATAGGTTTTCTAGGAACATCATGGTGTTCCTGTTGTACATCTTTTAAGTTCCACTAAAAATTTCTATCACTGTATTCCATTTAGTATCAAATCTATTTATGGAATTTCAACTCAAGAAGAGTTTGGAATACTCAGCCAATTATACCAGGCTCTCTGAGTCATAGACAGAAGTTATCAGGATTGTTGCGAAGAATAATAAATATATTGCCTAAAGGTTTTTGGGGCTCATCAAAAATATTGCCCACATGAAGGAAAAGCCTTTTGGCAGATAGTAATTAAAATGGAAACTCTGGAAGCCTAGGACCCTTTCTAACTTTTACTGTGACCTGTCACATGACCTTAGACACGTTTGAGGCTGTGTTTAATTATCCCTGAATTTGACCATAAGATCTTTTATTTGCGATAAAACTTACAAAAAGCAACACTATCCACTGGAAAATAACTTTCTTATAGCTAATAATGCTGAGCACTCGGCTATTGCTTAATGAACCAGCTTTCTCTGTACTTGGTTTACTTGACATAAGCCTATTATCAAAGCATCACCAATTTGTGAATTTGCTGATTGGATACATCCTCAGCCACTGCAGGAGAGAAACACCTTTTCCTTCTTTTCACATGGTAAATAAAGATATTTGGATGGAAGGACATGTGTCTTGAATTCTACCATTTCACATTCAGTAATAGATTAGAGGAAAAATAAAACAAATGTTTGCAACATTGCATGAGAAGCACTTGATTTCTTTATTAGATGGTAGGTTCTCATTTTTATAGTAAGGATAAACATTATTAGATTAATTTAAAGGACTATTTTCAAAATTAGGATGACAGAATTCTCTACATACATCATAGAGGTTAAACATCATCCGTATTACAGGTTTTTAATCCACCTATTGTCTTCCTCACACACTTGTGTATGTAGAATTGTTTTTTGTGCCAGTGTTATTTAATTTTAAAATTCTTCGGAATAAGATTCTTCCATCCTGTTCCTCAAGCAGCTGTTGCATGTCCTTAATAGATTTTCATATTAATCTTCTTCTGGTATCCATTTCAGATTTCCTTTTATCTTCAATTTCTGTCCCTTTGTGGTTCTTTAAGCTTTATACCTTCCAAATGGTTGTATAAAACTCACGTTCTCTCATATCTACAGTATAAGTAACAGTTTTGAAAAAATTAAACTAATCTGTTCTAGTTTCTTTATCATCTTAATTAAGAGCTACAGTCTTCAGCTTATTAAAATATAGGTTCCATGATGCCTCATTTTATTCTGGACTAAGCAGGACATGAGGCAAACATTCCTCTTTCCCAGGATTTGAGAAGGATGAGGAATGATACTCAGCTTCCTTCTTCCAATGGAATATCCATATAAAATAATTTTCCCTCAAACACAGGCCATCTTCCTCTTTCTCACAAATCCCATTTTGTTATTTTGTGCTTATGTTCATAATTTCACTCAGTCCTCCTGTATTAGTTTGCTCTTTCCAAAGGGCTATTTCCAATTTCTTCAATAGAAAGTGCCATTAGTATGCTGGTTACTTCCTCTTTTTAATCACAAAAATGGATTTAATCCCAGCACCAGCAGTATCCCTCTGGAATAGCTCATCCTTGATGGAGGTCCCTTTCAATTATGGACTGTGAACAGGCACATCAAATTCCCTCTTTTTGTACCGAGATAGATCATTCACAGTTAGAGATCTCCTTTGACTTTCCCAGTATTGATTAGGGGAGATTTGGACTGTTTCCATGCTGCATTACATACTGTATATCTAACAGGCTCACAGGCAGTGCATCTATATTTCACTGCAATCTGATTACAACAGGCAACTAGCTTTTGATTCTCACTACTATGATTTCAAGGCAACAAGCAGTGAGGAACATATGGCACCATTGCTACAGGACTAGGATATTTAAGTCTTCTAGAGAACCAGCTGACCTCTAACTTGCAAGTGGTAATTTTCTGATTTTTAAAATCTCAGCAGTCTATGCTGCATAAAAACTGTCAGTTAGCTTAACAACCTGTACACATACAGCATAATGTCTTCCAATAACACTGCTTGCCAGGAGTCACCATCTGTACTTCCTCTGCTGAGAACAGCCAAACTGTTACGCAAAGTTGGGCTAACATAGGAATAACATACAAGACTTCTCACCACAAATGTCAGGGTGCATATGAAACCTTCACCTTCATCATTTTGTAGGTGCATAAAGATTCCCATTTTTATACTGTTTCCATCAAGTTCTTAAACAGCAAGAGCAAGGAGATTAAGTTACTGGAACAGAGCAAGGTCTTTGGGAGTGCAAAGCTTTTCAATGCTGTGACAGCTGGTTATGTCTTCACATGACATGTTCTGGGGGAGTCAAAAACAAAACTACCCCATCCATCAGCCATTAGAAACACAGGAATGATGGAGCTATTTAGATGGTGGGCAAGCATATGGAAATCTAAGTCTTGCTTTGACTAATGCAGGGGCAGCTGCTTAGCTGGTATAACCTGATTGGGTAGTGATAAAAAACACAGCTAAGGATCTGCCCACATTCTGTTGTCTTCTCTTCTGTAAGCAAAAATGTGAATGCTCCATATGCATATGCTCCACTACAGCAGCTACTCAAGAGCAAGAGTAACTAATAACAAAAATTACTCTCCCAGAGCTGTTATTGGTCCTGCCCTGAAATGACTGGATCACTGAATGCTTGCCATGCTGGCTGTCCTGCAGGCAGTTCACTGAGCTGTGCACCTCCAGCAGCTGAGAAGGCCTCAGCTAGGTCCACCTGAACATTATGTGCTCATAATGCCCTGCTTCACTCCATTAGACAACTTCAATTCCTCCTTGCAGTCTTTGGTACAAACAGATCTCTCTTCTACCTTCTGCTGTCTCCAGGGTAGGATCCTGTTGCATAGGTCTTAGTTCAAACTTTCTTCCTTGGCTAACATATTGCTTTCTGCTTAATGCTTGCCTTCGTGTTGTCTATTGAGTGAGGTACACGATTTCCACATGCAGCAGACAGCTCTCTTTCTGGGTCTCAAACTGTCAGCTTTCTGAGAATTTTCTAAGAACAGAAGCTAACAAAATCAGTATTATAAAGCTTCAGATTGAACCCTAGAGGGAACAGAGCTGGAAAAAAAAACAACTCCATTCCTTCCTGCACCTCCCTACTGCCATCCTAAAGAAGCATGGCAATCAAAAGGAGAAGAATGCAAAAGTGATTGCTAAACGCACATGTAAATGTGCTGTTCTCAGCCAACATTTTACAGCTATTTTTTTACTGGTGTGCACAACTGTTTAGATTAAACACTCAGGGACTTGTGTCCTGCACTTCCACTACATTCTGTGAAGGTACTTTTCTGGAGAAGAAAATTGCCTTTTTATCTGTGAAAACCTCTCTCTGTGTATGTGATAACACATGCACAAAGTTTCTCTGTTGCTATCTGTGAGATGTAGGAGGTATGGGGAGAAGAGTGAGCATAAAATGTTTGGCTCCAAAGATGCTAGATTTATTTTAGAAATAATACTGGAATATACAGAGTTATGTAAAATTATTGCAAAATAATTCTTAATGTTTTTGATTTACCTGCAATGCTGTATTTGCTCAGTAGATCAGCACATTGGAAAACTGATCATTTACAATGGTCACGTGTACACAATATTTACAGTATTCATTTGGATTAAGCTTCACTACAGCATTAGGGAGATTCTGAAGCCCTGGGTTTTATCCAATTTTACAGTTCAGTTGAATAAGACACAAGTAGGTCAAGTGACTTTTCCAAAGTCACAGAGAAAATATCTTATTTACTTAAAACCATAAATCCAGGACACTCCTACTTTCAGTTTTCTTGCTTGAAAAGCTAAAACTTAGTCCATATATTACAAACAAGAAAGATATTCTGCAGAAAAATTATTACAAAAAACTTCTCTATCATTAGTGAAGATGTTTTCTGTATAATAAATAGCTATGATAGAAAACATTACTGTTACTATGCATGCTTGCTCCCTTTTCCGTTTCATACGTACATGAGTAACAAACACTAGAGACACATATGCTACAGAAGTTAGCAACAGTTCAGAATGTAGATTTTAAGCTTTAGAGGATAAGGTTTGATTAGTTATGGAATTGTTCAACGTTTCTGAACACAGGTACCCTGATCTCTCAAGTAGGACACCTGGACCAGAGAATATTAATAACAGAGACTTCGACTTGAACCTAGTCACTATAGAAAATTTTATCTATTCCTCAGCTTTACCATAAGCCAAAAAGTTGACTATGCCTCTCCATTGTAAAGAGGCTTATTCAATTGAGCTCTTGACAGATGGTCTTAAAAATCTACCCGAAAGAAAGCATGCACTGCCATGCAAGTATACCATACTAGCCAGCCTATTATTTGGAAGAAGCCACCTCTAATGCAGCTCAGTAGTAAAGGTGTAACACTGCACTGGTGCAGTTGTTTTTTCCAGTATCTCAGCTAACTTAGGGATCTCCACTGAGTCATCAGCCAATCTAGTCCTCAGGTCAAATGCACAAGTGCACCATTCTAAACTCAAGAATGAAAATCATGATCACAAGGAGACCAACTTCAGCCATGTGAAAGATTCAGAAAAGAAGTATTAACCTTTGAATAATTAATTCAGTTGTTTGTAATTAGGACTCCTTCAGTCCTGCAAGTTACAGCATAAGACATCAACGCATGCAGAAACAGAAAACAACAAAAAAAAAAATCTACAATTACAACTGGTTAGAAAATATTTAACAAAAAATGTTTTATGTTTCAACACTTTATACAAAAGTTTAACTTGTAAAACAACTATTGCCAAAGCAAAGGAGGGAACACAAAACCAGCTGTTATAAGATCAAGAGTCAAGATTCCCAAGTGTTGATGTGTCCAGGAAAGTCTCACATGAGCAAATCAGGACCAAGTCTGAGCATGACAATCAGCAAACACAACAGTGACAAGTTCACAGTTTTTTCTAAAAATTACACCTAAAAAAGAAGTCTTCTTCCTGAAGCAAAAACCGCTATCTAGCTGTCCTCAAACCTTTGCTTCTTAAGTGCAGCTGACTTCAAAGCTCTTAGTTTGCATCTGATCCTTTAGGGATCCTTTACAGATTTCAAGGATTTCTAAAGCACCTACTCAGGATGCTTAGCACAATGCATCAGAACTAATACCATAAATAGCTTGAATTACCACATTTTGAACAGCAAGGCACTTAGATAACTCAGCAACACACCACTCCTGCATTGATAATAGTTGCAATATGTTCAGCATCAGACTTTTTGCATATATATGGTATCTATCCATGCAATTTTGTATATGTGCAATTAATTATATATGCCACATTTGAAGTCTGCAAGGGCAATCTTGTTTTTACACTGTCCTGAAAAGCAGCATAGACTCAAACTGCAAACAAATCAACTTCATCAAGAGAATGGCTGCCAAAACTCTCTTCCAAAGACCACATCACACAAACCCTTGCCCTCAAAGCAGATACTCAATCCTTCTCAAGAATCCAACTTACCTCCAGCCTGTGATTGTCCTTCAGAAGCCAAAAATTTTTGTTTTTTCCTGAAACTAGACCACAGTGCTTCTGCTCTTTCCAGTCTTGTTTCTCTGAGGAGCACTTACCTCACCTCTTCCTGACCTTTTATCTTCTACAGCTGTGCCAATTTTCTACCACTCTTTAATTGTAACTTGGATTAACTCTTTCATTACTGGAAAGAGTTCATGAACACAGATAATGCTTAGGAAAATAAGGGCAAGTACTGGATCAATGTCATAAGACGTATTGTAGGTTATAGACCTATTCATGCCTTTGCGCAAGAGTCTCTGTATAAACCAGAAAAGGCTGGTCCTGTAGCTGTGCTTATGATTTCTGTGCTATAACTAAGCATTTCACATAATTTCAAGGACTGAGGAAGAGACTGTAAGGTATAAGTATTGCATTTATGAAGACAGTTTTGTCAGCAGGCAACAAACTGATGACTGATACTTTAAAAGTCAGATCCAGTAGTAATTTAGTACAAATAGATTTTCACACTCTCTGATCATTTGCATAATCCAATCTTTACTACCATAATAATTTGTGTCGGTTTTATTTACGGTGATCCCCATAGCTGCATTCTGCTCTTCAGCAGTGGAAGGAGCCACTCATTCCCCTAGCAATATTCAGTGGGAAACTTTCAGAACCCTACACTGCTTTCTAACTTCACAGAGCATGTGTGAGGTACTCTAATTTACGACATGTCTAAATTTAGATTTCTCTATCATATCAAAAAGACGGTTTACTTATTGGCCTTATGTGAAGCTGCCACTACAAACCAATGCATGCCTTTTATTACCTAGCTAACAGGTAGCAAAATGCGCTAATATTCTATTTATACCTGAAAGAGGGAAATTCCTAATCACTGATGTAGATATATTATGAAATACTGTTTTTATGCATGTGTTTTTATCACTGAAGTCAATTGAGCTTCTGAGACCTTCAGGAAAGATGAGATTACAATGTTCTGAGATAACTTCAAAATTTTAGGAGGTTTAAATTGTCAGAGACTTTCCCAAACATTCAGGCTTAGACAGTCAGAATGGAAATGATTTACATGAACTAAATTATGCTAGAAAAAGGCAGGAATAAAAAAAAGCAAAGCACACTGGAGAACCTCAGAGGGAAATCACAGAGGATTCAAGGGGATAATGAAGGAGACCAAAGAGGAGAGCAGTTTGTATATTGTTTAATTCAATAATCCTACTGAATGATTGCTTACTTGAGGCAAACTATAATCAAATCAGGTCTCTATCGGCTGGTTGCTAGGCTATAAATGTTAAGATGAACCACTCTTACAATAATTTCAATACTTTCCAGCACTTATAAATAGTTACTGCTGGTTGACAGCATGAGCCACCATTTGCCTTGCTCCCTAGCTTATTCATACAACTTCTCCCATCTGTACTTCACGTACTGATTGCAACCTTTGAAGTGACTCTTTGTGCAAGTACTTTAAAGGAGAAAGTTCTGCAGGGTACCACAAATTTGGAGATGAATTGGTATGCATTAGAAAAGGTTTCTTTCCTGTCATTTTTTCAAGGAATAAGATTCTTAAAGGCAGGGATAATATGAAGTCCATATTAATGCTCAGATCCTTACTTTTTTTTTTTTTAAAGAAGAAAATAAAGGGTTAAACACAAACATGACTAATCAAAAAGGATGCTACACACAAATACAGCCAATTTACAGAATACTTATCAATCCGTTACCTTCTGCAGCATCTCCGTAACTTTTACACTAACAACTGTATTTAAAATAAGTTTGTAATTCCACACATTAAATATAGCAGAATGTATAAAGCAAGATGTCTAGGAGACAGCATAAGGCAGCTGATCTGATTTTCCTACCCCGTGAAAATTTTGTTTGGCTATTTATTAGGTTCTTGCCCAGGACCACCCTATATGGAACCGCAATGCCTTTCTGGTCACATGGCGTCCTTTTTTTTTTGTCTTTTTTATTTTTTTCGTAGTTCACCAAGATCCCCTTGGGTGACTGTGCTAAGTTTGCTGACTGCAGCTCACATTTGCCGATCCTAGTGTTATTCACTGTCTGTGACCTCCTAATTGGCACGTGCTGTGTCCGTCGCTGTCCAAATGTTCTAATTAGCATTCACAATATCCTCAGGAAAGAGAGAGCAAGTATATTTTGTAGCTTGTTTAGATATCGCCTGTTTAATATATGGGATTTATCCTCAGAAAAACTTGTGATGTCTGACCTTGATAAGTATGGAATATTTTTGCCTGGGCATGCTGCCAGACATTTTGTTTGATATCTACATTTTCCCCCTCTTGGCCATCTTGTTGTTGGTTTGTTGTTTGGTTGGTTTTTGGTTTTGTTTTTTTTTTCCCTTCTGGCTTCTTGGCTTTTTTCATAACTACTTCAGGGCTCATTATCTTTACCCAAAGACACTGGCATTACAGATCTTTCCAGTCATACCTTTTAAATGGTGTTCCTAATAATATACAGTGAAAAGCAAGGAGAAAATTTCAGAAGCATTTCACTAACTTAGGAACTTAAATTTCACTGACTTTTAATCAGGTAACTATGACATAGTTGTAGACTCACATAGACTATGACAATAATATTTTACACTTACAGTTATAAAAGGACATATGACCACATATTAAAACACTTACTATAATACCATGTTTGAATCTTAAGGTGTATATTTCAATATTTTAACAACAACAAAAAAAAATCTTGCATAGTGTAAAAAGAAAGAAATGCTCTTTCTGATCCTTTACTATTGTTCCTTAAGAATTAGGATAATTTGCTGAGCGTATTTCTTACAGCTACAAACATCTCCTACATATAAGCTCATCCCTAATATCCAGACATATATGCATTTTTAGGTTTTATTTCCCAGTCTCATTGACAAGATGAAAAAAGTTACGTTGCAAATAATTGGAATTTTTTGAACTCCTAATTGCTTACTTCACTCAGAAAATTCTTTGAAAAAACAACTGAGAAAATCTGCCATTGTATCAAGGTAAACCACTGGCTATTTCTGAAAGATTAATGGGTTATCTCTTACTGCTTTGCAGTTTGTTAACTTTAGGAATCTTCCATGGCATTAAAATATGTTCCTTGTTTTTACCAAACTTACAAGATAATTACTGCTTTTATCCCTATTTAAACATTGTAACTACATGTATCTTAGATTTGGTTGGTCCTGGCTTAGTCTTATGAGTTCTGTTAATATCAAAAAGCTGTGGTACTGGTAATTTTCTGTACTACTGACCAAAGAGACACATGAAATACAAAGAAAAAAAATGACAAAGTGACAAACTGGGACCTTGGAATTTGAGACACTGGATAACAGTGTCTGTCATCAGCTTGCTAATGTTTTTGTACTGATGTGCCGAAGTTACTGTTTTATGAATCTCTGAGTCTGCCAAAAGGCAGACAGCATCCAAAGGAAAGCTGGAGGGGAAAAAAGAGAGAGGGCCAGACAGACAGAACCTTAACCAGATTTGGAAGTTTGGTAAGAAAAAGTTTTTGTAATTTGTGTTCTGCAGTTTAGCTTATCTAGGCAATTATATTAAGAAAAATGCAAACCAGCTACTGAAGATCTTGTGGATGGGCCTAAAAATGTTGAATTACTCCTCAAAGAAAAATGAGGTGACAAAATACTCTGTATCACATTCTAGCCCAAAGAACTGCCCAACCCCATCTACAGAGAAGTAAAGGCTGACTTGAAGTGTCCCTGAGGACAGGACATGCATGCCACCCAAATTAGACACTCCCGGGTCCTTAGGACAAACTGTAACTTTTCAAGCTTTATACATGGTTATTAAATTTCATGCAAGGTGGAGCGAAGATTTGTTCTTGAAAAAGGAGGAAGTCTGCCTGAAGCTAAAGCAAATTAGTATTGTTGACCTTGGCCCTGACTCTGCTCCTGTTTAAGTTAACAGAAATACTCCTATTAATTCCACTGAGACCTGGATCAAGCCCTCTGTTGAAGTAAAATCAAAAGCTTTAGGTTAGAGAAATTTCAGGCAATGCTAGGATTACTAAGATACAACATGATGTTCTAATTTTGAAGAGTTATTCTCTCACGTAGATTGAGTGTTTCTTTTATTGATGTGAAAAACTTGTGTACGTGTCCAAAAGGACGCTGGAATCTTGGTTAACTGTAAAAAAAGGAATTAATTAGAGAAGCTTTATAAGTTATTTTTTTCAGATGAAAACTAAATCTATGCTTTTAGGTATGTAGGAATGAATACATAGAATGTCTGCCAGTCCTGGGAAAATCATGAGGAGTCAGATGACTCCCTTGTTCTGGATTAACTGGGATACACTTCTCAGGACCACAAACTCAAAGTGACTTAAATGCCTACATTTCACTGAACCTGGGTTTTTTTTCTATTTCACTGAGAATGATAATGTTACTTTGTCAGAAATATTGTCACACTAGATTTACTTAAAATACAAAATTTCTCAGTTTCTTGTGCTAAATACAACTACAAAGCCAAGGTCAAATCTGACTCTAATACTTATTCATTAAATGTTTGAAACCCAGCAGTAGGAAAGCTCACCATATTTGTTGGATTACTGTTCTTTCCTAAAAATTTGTTTGCTTAGTTCAAAATTCTACTTTGTATATTCTTTTCACCAAACTTCAAAGCAATTGACAAATATTAGGGAATTGCAGTACATCAGCTAAAATATAGGCATGACAGTTGGAACAGATAAGGTGTATTCTGCACCAAAAATTTTCCCTATTTTTTAAAATCATCAAATACGGTAAGTCAGCTATCTGGACAACACATTTACCTTTCTTATTAGTTGAAGAGTTAGCTAGAAACTTAATCCAATGCCTACGAGAAGCCTCTTTTTTGTTCTAGTGAAGTTTAAAGGCATAGACTCTACTGCCATATTTCTGAATAGTTTATTTGAACCATGGAAGGCTTACCTAAGCCACTGTACATGGGAGCAGAGTCAGAACTATGATCATTTAGTGTCGCTATTTTAAGTGAATGTAATTTTTCAAGCTAGCATTACACCTCACAGCTTTTTATACTAATAAAAATAATACATACCCTACATGGTTACAAACTTTGCTTAAGGACTTCAAATTATTATATATAGTATTTAGTGTTAACTCATGTTGTCTGCTAAAACCTGGCGGTTTTTATCACATTCAAGCCTCTAATCCTGTAAAGAGTCTTCTGTTCCGTATACATTTTTATACAAGCAGCACTCTCAACCCTTTCCTAATCTCAAGAATGATAGGTGTGTAAGAGTTGTCTTCTATCTGTGATCTGGATGGAGAAAATGACCTATCGTGTGGCAAAAATCAATCTCCTGTACAAAGGGAGAAATAGTGCTAGACACTGAAAGTTCCTGAGGGAGTGTATTCTTGAATTTGTATGTCTAGATTATCCAGGAATGCAAGGCACAAAGTATAGCTATGATCATGGAGTTCAGACAGAACAAACCAATTTCTTCTTCATCTTTCAGCAGATTTGACTGCCTGTCTTCAGAGTGTGTGGCTTATAAATTTAAGTAGATCACCTCAATGGCTTATATTAATACAAATCTCTACACAGTGGAGATATCACTGTAAGGAACAAATACTTCAAAGAAAGCAACTCTTTATTTCACTGCAGTATTTCAAAACAGCGAGGAGGTATTTCCACAGAGAATTTTTTTTTCTTAAGGATGCCAGTATTGGGAAATATGAATACAGTTGTATTAATAGAAGACTATTAAGACACCCGACACAGGACTAGTCACTGTGCTTTAACAGTTACTTATGTAAGGAGGAACTATAATCCAGTGAATATTATTGTTACTTTTGCTTTGCACTTAACAACAGTAACTCTGGTTCCTCCTCCTAACACAAAAAATGACAAATATCTCCAAAATTGCATGGATACAGTGGTTTCAGTACCTGTTTCCCTCCACATCAAAGCACTGACAACAGGTAAGGGACAGGAACCACAGTTATGAAGCCAGGTTTTTACAAAAGGAAAGAAAAAAAAAAAAAAAGCATAATGTGACATATACAAAAATGTCTTATTATGCAAAAAGAAAAAATTCTATAGCTGATTAGCATTATTAGAAGCTTATGACTGAAAAATGAACATGCAACAGCTGAGAACACATCATCAGTAAAAGCTTGTTCTTGGAAGCTAGTAAATGCAGAGTTAAAGCCCAAAGATCAGTGTTAATTCTGCCCCATCTGCTTTGTACATTAAAATATGTCACATGGTTTGAGTCATTTTACGTTTCTTGATTTTCTTTAATATTCAGGTTATAAGGAAAATTCTAACTAGAATTTCTCACAGTCTGACACACAAACACATGAAATGAACATATTCTATATTTGGCTTAAAATTTCAATGTCACTGAGATCTAATCAAGAAGTCCAGTTTGAAGGAATTTGATAACATTAGTTCTGTACATGTTTAATATTAGCTGGTAGAAATTTAACACTAGCTCAACCTGACAGGATTAAAACATTTCAAATTGTTTTGAATGTCTGAAGGTACAGTCCTCCTCCTCCTTGCCTGTTGCAACTGGCTAAATGTGACTTGCAGGTCAGAAATCGGTGAAGATGACAGGTAAGCTCAATAGCTTACAGTTATTCATTTAGGAAATCATCCCATACATGATCTAAGCATGAAAATTGAAGATGGAAGATAGAGTATCTGGATGCTGTACAAATTTTCATGGTATTTATATGACTAGTATCATATACCACAAATTTATATGACAATTGCATTTTCAAAAGTATCATATCAATCTGTGTAACTGAAGGATTGCACCTTCCACAAAAGAAAACAAAAGCAGCACATCAGTGTTTCATAAATCATCCCCTATTTTCCTAGCCCACACAACAATCAAACAAGGAGTTTGAACCACTCATGGCCTCATTTAGCTTGTAACTTTTAAGTGGATTCTGAAGGTCATGACTTAAACAGAGGGAGCTGTATTTTCTATTTTGGTCTGGTTTTAATTTGGGTAGTCTTTCCATTAAATGTAGCTATTTATGACATTTGTTAAAAGCCTATACTGCTAATTTAGCTTAAAAAAATTAATAAAAAAATCTAATGGAGTTGTATTGGAAGTTTTCCATAAAATTAATGTTCCAGACTTAATGGATGTCTAAGGTATCATTATTAACGGGAATATTCCATAAACTAAAATCAGAGCCTTTGAATTGGTGATCTGATACAGTTAGATCGGAACTTATTGAAAGCTGGAACTATGCCAAAGTACCTAGGAATTCAATTTAAACACCTTATGGAGGTTAATGCTTTTACAGTATTTACTTTAATTAGTGTTTTATTAAACGCTCAATTTCACTCACATACTTGGGCAAGAGTAGCAGCCAGCCTGTGGGCAAAGCAAGTATGGCAGAGGTAAGATCACTTTACTCGCTCTACATCTGTCAAAAATACCTACCTGCTTTATGATTTCCAGAGTTATATTGCTTTTGGCTACATTACCACATCACTGAGAAAGTCATATGAAGTCTTACGTGTGTATCACAGACTGTACCATGGCCAGCCAAGATTACAAACTGTAGATCTCCTCACAATTTTGCTCTATAGATTGCACAAACCATTTTGCTCTACAGATTCACTCCTGTTAGTCTGCACTGCTTGATAGTGTAAATATGGACTACAACACTCCAAAATTCATGGGGTGTGTGCATTTCTTGCCTGCCCTCCTATGCTGAATTTAAGAGCACTGGGTTAATCCAGTTAATTACACTATGTATTTTTATCCTGTGGGGAAGGAATGGATTGCCACCATAGCTAACTCTTAACAGAAACCAGTTTATTCTTCCTTTACTTTGGGACTGGTCCTAGGCCAATGAAATCAGGTTTTGTCCCTGTTGACTACAGTAGGCTGAGAAACAATTTTTACTCCATAAGAGAACTCCATAAATGTTTAACCTTTCAACTAATATATCAGCTTCACAAGGCCATCACATGTAAGCTTTTTTAATGTAAAATAGATACAAAATATTTCTGTTATTTCTTCACCTCCAGTGTGGAAGTTTATTCTTCATAGCATCTACTAGACCCCAGTAATGACAATGATTCAGTTACAAACCAAAGTCAAATTTTCTAACCAGAGAGAATCCAATCGTCGATATTTCTTGGCACCATAGGGCTCAAAGAGAAAGTGTATCCATTTATGGAAAGCACATTCTGAGCTTCCAAATGGCATCTAACAAAAGCCACTAATGCAGATAGATGCCATTATATTCTATTGTCATCTTCTACAGTGCTGTTATAGGCACCTGAATTCAGAAAACACTTTTACTAAAACTTTGCAAATAGGGAGGCAGATATGTTTGTTTGATTCTCTTTTCAAGTTCATTTTATTACAGATAGAAGAGTATACAGACTAGAGCATATACACAAATGCACATACTAATAAATACAAGGAAAATGAGAGAAATGTCTTTAAATATTAATTTTCAGCACTGTCACACAGAGCAAAGGCACATGCAAACTTGTTTAGCCCAGTTTAAAAACAAGAAGACTTTAGAAGAGTTTCTTTTCTGAAGACGAACTCATGGTGGAGCTGATTTGAAGGCACGTTTAAATGTGGACATGGACAAGTATCATGAAGTAAAGTATTGAGTGACCTTCTAATATTCCTCCTATTCCCTAGTAACTGCCAATGATGAAAGAAATTAAAAAGTATAAGCCTCCTAATATTTACAATACAGTATTGAGACAGGAGAATATGCACATAGGCAGTAACACTCAATAGTTCATGTAGTAAAGATCAGGTTCACACACTATCTTATACCCTAGAAACTTACTCATCTGCTAGATTCTGCATATACTCTGGATTTAACTCTTGTCTTTATAAATAACTTTTTTTTATAGTCTTAATCAAAACACTCACTGTACTGCATTCCTTGCATCCAATGAATTAAGGCCATGACTTCCAGAGAGGAACTGGAATGACTAATTCAGTCATGGTTATAAAATCAGTGAATATTTACTGATACAGTGTTGTATAAATTTTCAGATACCTATCAGACATCATGGTCAAGAGATACAGAGGTCCACAAGCGATAAAATATTAAAAGAAAAAGAACTGAATCTTTAAAAACAAAAAAGAAATCAAGTAAATAAAACAGCACTTTTGACCTAAAAAGATCAAAAATTAATATATGGTATAACAGGTAACTAAATAAGAGATCAGAAGGGTAGAATAGATTATTAGGAATAGAAAAGAAAAAAAAAACAAACCCCACAGGATTGTTTTTTAACCTAAGTACTGTAGAAGAAATTCAATACTATTAAAAAAAAACAAAACAAAAAACCACTAACATACACACACACGCTTTTAAAGTCTGTAGTAAGAACCTTCTAGAAAGAAGGGTTTTTTTAGATTATTTTTATTTTCCAAAGTCTGAGCACAGTGAGTCAGAAACATTTGTAAGTCACTGGGAGTAGCTGCAGCCCAGACTATTTCAATAGGATTGCAATGTTTTACATAATTATGGAAGGAAAGTAGCTGAGAAAGAAAAATTAGTAGTGAGGGAAACTAATTAGGTCAGATTTTCAGCTGCTGAAAATCAGCTTCAGTGGTACAACATCCATTTATATCCACTTGGAATAAGGCTATGGAGATATTGTAATACTTAGTTTCTGGAAGTACACTGATGTCTTATTTCTTGACTGGCTCTCTAGGGACCTCAGTAGGTAAATGTATTATACTGTGCTTGAGCTTAGAAATGATGCAGCAGTTTATGGGAGGTGGATAGTAGGAGGGGATGGAGATAGGAAAAAGAATCAGTCACACATTCATTCAACTCTTTCCAGATGTGCCTGCATCTCTGCTCCAGGGTGTCATTGCTGCTTTGCCTGGGAGAGCTCTAGCTGTCCTTGATAAGGGAGCATCTCAGAACAACAATGCTGTCACAGCACTTCCTTCAGCTTGTGCTGCCTGTGGCTACAAGCATGTATTCAGCTGGTTTTTAGCCTATGCTGAGCTCTACGTTGCTGAAGCATTACAGGGGCCATAAAAGATGTGAGCACGAGCAAAAATGGCTACAAGCAAAATTACAAAATCTCAGGGTAAAAGTCAGGCTCATCCACCACTGCTGGATCCTTTATTAAAGGTATGCAATATCTACAGTGTAAGGTACCTTTCTTGTAGTCTTTCATACTGGTACTTTTTTGTTGCCTGCACAGCTCTCCAGCCCAAGGATTTCACTGGAACTTCAGGTACAATTTTACTCTAAGGCCTATCTGGTTGCAAGGGGTAGTGGCAACCAGACCTGCAACATGGTTTCAGTAGTAGGTGCTATCATATGGTAATTCCTTCAGTGACTGGAAGGTTTGAAGCTATTTGCTCAGTTCAATATTTAACAGTACTCTGACATTTGCATTTCAATCCTCATGTTCAATGAGCCACTGCTCTTACAATGAAGACAGAAAGATGCCTTTAAGCCACTGCACGTGATCTTCTGGCTATAAATAAAAAGTCTTTCTGACAGCTCTGTGCCAGGATTCAGAAACAGAGCTTATTGCATTGAAGAAGCAAGATACTGCATATAGCAATTGCCAAATCAAAGCCTTTAATTACAATGAGAACTGCCCATGCTTTAAATACCTCAACTTTTCCGGGACAGAGCAGCAGCTAAGTACTTAGACAAGGCTGTAAAGATGTCTTCTAGAAACTGGTAAGAGTCAGACGGTAGTAGTGTAGTGTATTTCTACCTATTGACACAAAGATTAGAATCAGCCATAACTTGAACAGGCTGATTATGTTGCTACTCCTCTGTGAAAATGGGGGAGTATATAAAACTTATCAGGCTGAAGTACAGTAATATTCTTGCAACGTTTCTTCCACGAGCATGAACTGATCAGTCCAGACCAGATCAGTCCAGGTCAGGGGCCCACTAGAAGGGCTTCAAACAAGCGTGGAAGGGCCTGGATGTGTGCAGGTGTCCCAGATGGCATCAATATTGCTTGAGGCATTGCTGAGGAACACCGTGTAATGTTGTATCTGGTATCTGTATGTTACTATCCTTCCAGGAAGGATACAGGAATGTAATTGAGAAGCTGAGCAAATGTTGCATATGGTGAGGCAGCAAAGAAACTAAGGGTGAGTATTAGTAGGATGCTTGCTATTCCATGGCACTGTAAGGCTAGCAGCCTACACTCCAACTCTGTTTTTTGTGTAGATGATGTTTAAAATATTCATCCCTGTAAACCACATGAAAATTCCTGCCCTGCCGGTGGCCTTCTTGTAGGTTTTATTATTAGCAGGGGTGATTTGGCCCAGAGCAAGATATTTTAAAGCTATCCTTGTAAGCTGAATGCCAAGGAACAACAGAGACTGAAAAATCTTCTGGATAGACAAAATATATCTAATCATATAATAGCTAGCATGAGGTGTTTGGCAGACATCCCAGAGTGAAGGACAGAGCTGATCAATATTAAACATTCACAAGCAAGTGGAGCAAGCCAACAAGAAAAATAGAGGAAGTAGCCATTATTTTTACAAAAGAGGGAACGCTCAGGCTAAGGGAGGCAGACTTGGTATTTGGACACTCAGCTAAATGCAGATTTTTTCATTTGGATTATATAGCTGTTGAACATGATTGAACTATAAGCACAGATTTCTACCTAAATGTCTCACAAGGCCTCTCTGGAATACAGCTTTTTCCAGAGCTCTTCAAATTCCACAGCGGAAATATGAATTCTTTTTAAGAAAACAGCTCTACAGATACTCTTTTAATAGGTTAGCTTATAGCTTTTCATCTACATCCTTTGTGCAAAAGAGAAGAAAAAAAGTGAGAAAAAGTAGCAACCTGCCTCACGGAACTTTAAGGTTGAAAAAGAAAAGGAAAGCAAAATTAATTAAAGAAAAATATTCCCCATCAAGTTAGTGTATCCCAATAATATGTAGCTTTTCAACTGCTGTTCCAAGAATCCTATTCATCAAACTTCAGAAAAGGATCGGTTCTTGATTCATTCACACAAGGACACAATGTGGCCCATACCATTCTAAATCCCCAGGACTGTTTATGATGTCTGACACAGTTAAGTTCACCTGTGCTTTGAATTTAATTTTCTATTCAAGCCTTTCATTCAAGAAAACCTATTCAGAGATGGTCCCTAAGTCTTAATAAATTAGAATTGCTTTGACATGAAACTGCTTTAGACCTTACTGCTATGCAAAAGAGCTATAAAGAGTGAATGTGAATATGTATTGTGTTATAAAGGTGTTATAAAGTTGACTTATAAATCTCTTAAACATTACTCCTATTCACCTGACTCTATATTTTATATGTCTCCAATTTAAACTAAAATCTGAGGTTTTCCTACAGTCTTCTAATCCCTCTGTTTCTACTGTCCTGAATGCCAGACTCACATATTTCAGATGCATACCCTGCATGCAAAAGAAAGAATATTCAAATAACACTTCAGAATGTCAGCCAAGCATATTTCCTTTCAAACTGATCCTCAGTTCATGCTGTTTCTTTTGTACTCTTCCTGACTAACACGCATTCTCTTTCTCTTGAGCTTTTCAAAGAGATAGGGAGTGTCTGGGAAACCTGGAATATCTCTTACCTTATCAGGACAGGAATGAGAGGCAAAGCTGCAGTCAGCAGCACCTGAAGAAAACAGGTGATTTCAACTCTTCAGCAGGAATGAAACCCATATTTCAAGATGAAGCCCTACAAGAAGCAGCGGACAGGAGATTCAGGAGCCTTGGTGTGAGGGATGGGGCATACTCTCCACATTTGCTCTTACCAGCAGAAGATGACAATTAACTGTTTAGCACATCAGAAAGGGCAGTTGTTTTGGAATGCTCATCTCTAGCTGCTGGTGCAAAGGATAGTCTTACAATTTCCTCTTCGTTAATATTTTCCTCATTGGCTGGGGGTGACAGGTTTTTACATAACATGCTTGAATTTCCGGCTCACACTTGCCCAATAAAAGGAACCAAATTAGAGGGCATGACCCAAACAACAGACATCTTTGCATGAAGCTGTTCTCTGTAAATATCATCCTGTTTCTATTCACTTCACTTGAGCTGAATTCCGCTCCAGATGGTAATGAGACTCTGTCCCTAATTGCGTAACTCCTTTGCTGAGGTGAGGTTTAGTAGAAGCCTTAAAAAAACTCCTGCCATCTACTATGAATGTCACTTTATAAGAGAGTAGGTTTCTGTAGTAACTAGTAACAAGGATACTTCTCTAGCTCTACTGTGTGTTTCCTATCTATACTTAATTCTATTATAGTAAGAAAAAAATTAGAAAAAAAAAATCAGTAAACCTTTAAATCACATAGCAACGGAGGGAGACAAGTGAATGTAAATTAATACATGCAGTGTAATTCCAAAGAAGAAAATTCAAAGAAACTAGGCAGAATCCAAATAATTTTGTTGCTGTGTGTCTTGGTGAATGATCGGTCTGGGAACAAAATTCCAGCAAGATTTGCCAGTTAGTCAAAATAAATGTTTGTAATTATGAAACAAAGTGAGTTTTAATTTAATTGTCTCAAAATAGAAAACAGAATATAAATACAAACTTGCATGGGAGAAACTGGAGACAGAAAACAAATCATGATTGTTTACAAAGTCTCCAAAGAGATTGGAGTATTTTAACATATGCTTATTTTCAGGAGCCTGGGAGTGGCAAGGGATTTTTATTGACATTCCCTTTAGAAATAAGATCGGACACTTTAGTCAAAGAGTCTTCTAATCCCCACATTCATATTTCATCTGAACAGACAAAATTCATATCCTGATATAATTGCAGTCACAGTGCAAATTGATGGAATAACTGTACAAACACTACATGGAACTTCAGAATTTAATTCAAAACAATAAACACCGCCTAGAGACATCAAAAACATGAATATAATTCTGCTACTCTAAGAGCCCAAGTATTTGCTGTTCTGGTGATGACACAGTTACTCTCTTCACTTTGCTAGGTTCCCTAGCGTTCTACTCAGCTAAGCAGCACTATCACAATTCATAGATAAACTGTGCATGACCTTTGTAAAACAAAAAATGCTACACTCCCACTTCAGCAATCATGTTAGCTCATGGTGTGGCATATCTAATAATTTGACTGCAGATAGCACTAAAATGACCTATTTATTCTAGACCATTCCCATGACTTGCCTAGGTCATTAAGGCTTCTGAACACCTTTAAGTCTAAGATCTTCTAGCTCTCATAGAGGATCTCTAGCTCTCAGTTGTGACTATTATCACCTTGGCATCAGCACTGAAGGTATATCTCGCTGCTAAGCACCACTTCAGAAGCCAAACTTTCACTTCCCAGTAAATAGCTCCAGCAGGACAAGGTATACCCAATCTGCTGAGCTCTTAATTCTAAGTCTTTCTGTAGTAGTCAGCAATAACCTTAAGACTTGCTGTAAGCATAGGCAAAAGCCACAAAATATCTCCATGAAGATATAGCCGTAGGACTTCCTAACTATTTTCCACATATGTTCTCTGAAAATAATATGGACTGAACGTTTAAGAAGCACAAGATCATGGTGAGTATAGCTGGCAGGAACTTGGGAACAAGAACTTGGAGAATGTTTGTGGGAAATTCACATATTCAACAGCTGTGGCTTAGGAAGCAGACAAAGAATTTTAGACAAGGAAATAGATATTTGTGAATTTCTTCAGGAACTCATAATAATAAACAACAATGCAAAAAATTCAGAAATTATATCACAGATGATTTAGGCTGCATAGGGAATTCTGCATTAGAACTTTATCCTCTGTTCTTAAACGTGAAAACCTCTGACAAACTCTGCCAGACTTCTGAATGTTGGGATGAACAGCAGGATGATGCATGCTCCAATAATCCTCTTGTCTCTACTCTATCCTCATTAATACTCAGCATAGGAAAAAAAAATATCTGCAATAGTAATGTCATATGCAAAACAAGTTACAGAATCATACTCTTTGGAAAAACTGATTGTTTCAAGTAATGAAATCAACAGAGATTACTAACTTGATCTCACAAAGAAGAAACACGAGAATGGATTTCTGCTTATCCCTACCATGTATGGAAAACTTTTATCAGACTGTTTGCTCCCAGTAATGCACTCTTGTGGCCCTAATCATCCTTGCAGAAACCCTTTTCTTTTCATGTGCCTAGTAGGCCCCTCTTCCTGGGAACCTCTTCCACCTGCATCCCTGATATTCTACAGATTCCAGCCCTTGAACTTTATACAAAACGATTACAGACCATTTTCTTCCACTGCTCTTCTAGCTTGCAGCAAGTCATCTGCTCTGCCTACCCATAGCTTCTTTCATCCCCAGAGCTGAGGAAGCTGAAAGGCAAACCTCCCTCAGCTCCTGAGGGACCACCTACTGCAGACCCGTTAGCCACTGTCTTTGGAAAGATCTGAAGATCCCTGGAACCACTTCAAAGCTACTTTGCCAACAACACTTGAGAGTCTCCATGCATTTCTGGGACATACTTCTTTCAATCACAAAGCCATCCACTTTCTAGTATCTCTCAACCTCACAGTCTCTAATCTACAGTTTTAGCTCAAAGCAGACCTAGATAGATTATTGTACAATAAGGTAAAACCCATTGCCAACCGATTTACTAGGATGTTGGCCACTGGACCATTCTACTCTTTTTAATTTCCATTAAAGAAATTGTATGGTTTCTCAGAAATCAAGTTGATTAAATTAGGTGAAATACATAGAAAATTCTTACAGCTGTGTTATCCACAAAATCTCATCTATATATTGCCCTTGAGAGCTTGCAACCAATTATGTCTGAGACATATTGTACTGACTCAGTCACTGATAACTAATTATTTAATTGCCATCACAGAAAAATTTGCAACATGTGTCAACTATGCAGTAAATATCCTCTAGTGTTTGGGATTTTTAGTTAACATAAGTGCTTTTCTCTTTTTCTCCCCCTCCCCCCCAGCTGACCACAACCTACAGTAAAGAAAGATGTAATTTTAATGTGATGAGATTAAGAGAGAGAATAAAAGCTTAGAAAGGGAAAACAAAGCATTAAACAACAGAGATTTATTGGTGAGGGTATATCACAAAGGTCATGTCAAGGAAGTTCTCTATCAAATCCATATTACCAAAGTGTAATAACTTTATGCGGAAGCATACTGCGTATCAAATTGACATTTGACATTCTGTACTTTGACCTAGAAGTCAGGATAATACTAGTCTATTATTTCAGATATTTTTATCTTTTCTCTTTCTGATTATTTAGATTTTCTCAATGATTTTTGTAAGGATTTTATATCATTGTGGTTTTTATTATAAGAAAGTAATACTGATGATCTCTCACTGGATCACCAAATTCCTGTGGTAACAATGATTTAATACTAGGAAGCATGGTAGGAACCACCAAACACTGTCCAAGACCCACAGACACTAAGAAAGAAGGTCCTATGACTCTCCTTGAGTCCTGGAACCTAGGAATCAAATAGCTCAGGGTTCAGTATTGCTGCTGAAAATTGCAATAATTTAAATATGTAATTTATAATGAGTCAATTCAGTAAATACAGTATTTATAAGGAAATGGTCAAGTACATAATGCTTTTGCACTCAGATTCCTAATCACAGCTTTTCACTTCAGAATATAAACAACAGAATCTATGGGCCATTAGAAAAGACAGGTTTGCCTCATATAATATCTCTCAGCTTCCCTCAAAAATACATAGTTGCATTTCACATTTGAAAGGCAGGCAGGCTACCAGTGTCAGCTCATTGTCTTCAGACATGTAGAGATTTCTGGTTTACTAAATTTCCTAAATTTCATTCACTGTGAGGTCCATCTTTCAGTCATCTGCTCCCATTCAGTGTATTACTGTCTAACCTTCCCTGTCCAGGAAAACATTTTTATTAGGAAAAACAGTGCTAAGGGGTCTTTCAAGTTACACACAATTTTGACTCATTGATTTAGTCACATGTGATAGCTTTTCCAATTAAATAATCTTTATTATTTAAAATAATCTTTATTTTACTTTAGCTTTCAGAATCTTTTAAATGTGCCTCATTGAACATGGAGTAGTTAATAAGATTTTTCAGCCACTCATAATTTATCATGCCTGAAAACATATTATATGAAAGTGATTTGGTAAATTAAAAGAAAAATCACACTTTCACCAAAATGTACCATAAAATACAGTCAAATGTGCATTAAATGCTAACTTTCTGCAGTAGTGTGTAGTAGTACAAGGCAATTCCTACATTGACTCATGACATTATCAGAATAGCACTAAGTACAGCAGCAAGAAAAAGGCTTTTTTTTGGGAGATGTTTAAGAGCACTGATGGCATTACAATGTAGGAAAGAGGATGAAGAGACCTGTGTTCCCACTACACTGGAAGATGTTTGGGGAAGAGTAAACATTAGACATTCCAGTCCTTAAAAGCTGCCTGGGGGTATCTTTAAGGAACATTGTTACTACCAGTGTGCCCCACTCATGCTTTCTCAGTGGAAAAAAAAAAAAAAAAAGAAAATTGTAGCAGGAGTCTCTTCTCATGCTAAAGAAAAATGGAAAAGCCAATAAAGAAGTCAATAGCTAAAAATCAAAAGCCATATTAGTCTGGAACTGACTTGCAAGAAATAGAGGTGCTTGTGACAGTACTGACAGTACATTTGTACCTATCAAAGTGGCACCATTGTTTTTTACCCCTTGTGTGCTCCTGATACAGTACTAAGCACATTGCCAGTACAATGAAAAGCATAGTGTAGCTTTTCAGAAAAAGGGTCTAAGTTAATCAAAACTCAAACCTGTTGATTTTTAAATTAATTTTTCAGCAGTTAGAGCATGTACCTTAATTTGGTGGATACAATATTCTTTTATACAAAATAATAGATGTAATTCCTGCTGTGAAAGTAGAATCCAACTTTAACCATGGAGTTATCATTACCACACAATACAGTGTGAATTACTAACAGGTTAGATCAAGCTGTGATGGAGGAAATTGTAAAACATTGTTATAAATTACATTTATCATAGACCTTTGACTTTTTTACCGGTCATGTGATCACTACTCCAAACTTTTCTTTCCAATTCATTTCCCCAGTTCTGCAGCTATCATTTGAAATCTGAGTAGTTTCAAGGGAAACTTTTTGAAAGTAAACCAGAAGAATCGTGCTTTTCTTTTTCTTGTCCTGCCTCTCCACCTGCTGAAGTGAGATTGTTTCTTTTCTTAATTTTACTGGCCAGAAGCCCAAAAGATGCAAATATCTTCTCTGGACCAATGACCAACCACCAATGTACACTAAATCACACATTTTGAATATAAAACTAATTACATCATCATGTCCTTACAAGCTATTTCAGAAATTATTTCAGAATTTTAGGAATATGTTAACAATAGTGTTTTTCTTCACTTTTAAGCCTCTACAATTGCAATTACATTACTTGGAGACATTACTAAACGTGGTAAAAATTATTTGAAAAATAACTGAATAACTCTTCAGTATTATTAAACCATTTGTTTCTATACTAGGATGGTGTGGTGGGTTGACCCTGGCTGAGGGCCAGGTGCCCACCAGAGCCGCTCTATCACTCCCCTCCTTCACTAGACAGGGGAGAAAAGGTATAACGAAAGGCTTGTGGGTCAAGATAAGGACAGGGAGAGATCACTCACTAATTATCGTCACGAGCAAAACAGACAGAACTTAGAGAGGGAATTCATCTAATTTATTACTAAGCAAAACAGAGTAGAGGAATGAGAAATAAAACCAAATCTTAAAACACCTCCCCCCACCCCTCCCATCTTCCTGGGCTCAACTTCACTCGCGGCTTCAACCTCCGCCCCCCTCAGCGGCACAGGGGGACGGGGAGTGGGGGTTACGGTCAGTTCATCACGCGGTGTTTCTGCCGCTTCTTCATCCTCAGGGGGAGGACTCCTCTCATCGTTTCCCTGCTCCAGCGTGGGGTCCCTCTCACGGGAAACAGTCCTTCACGAACTTCTCCAACGTGAGTCTCTCCCACAGGCTACAGTCCTTCACGAACTGCTCCAGCGTGGTCTCCTCCATGGGGTGCAGACCTTCAGGAGCAAACTGCTCCAGCGTGGGTCCCCCACAGGGTCACAAGTCCTGTCAGCAAACCTGCTCTGGAGTGGGCTCCTCTCTCCACAGGTCCACAGGTCCTGCCAGGAACTTGCTCCAGCGCGGGCTTCCCACGGGGCCACAGCCTCCTTCAGGTGCCTCCACCTGCTCTGGTGTGGGGTCCTCCACGGGCTGCAGGTGGAATCTCTACACCCCCTCATCCTCCCTCCATGGGCTGCAGGGGGACAGCCTGCTTCACCATGGTCTTCACCACGGGCTGCAGGGGAATCTTGCTCCGGCGCCTGGAGCACCTCCTCCCCCTCCTTCTTCACTGACCTTGGTGTCTGCAGATGTTCTTACATCTTCTCACTCCTCTCTCTGGCTGCAAAAAGCATTCTCTAACTGTTTTTGTCTTTCTTAAATATGTTATCACAGAGGCGCTGATTGGCTTGGCCTTGGCCAGTGGCGGGTCCGTCTTGGAGCCGGCTGGCATTGGCTCTGTCAGACACAGGGGAAACTTCTAGCAGCTTCTCAGAGAAGCCACCCCTGTAGCCCTCCCACTGCCAAAACCTTGCCACGCAAAACCAACACAGGTGGTCATATACAGAACTCTTAGTGGCTTGGTGGGTCTAAGTACATGCTAGTAGTTCACATCCAGGGTTCCTGTCTCTACAAGAGGATGTCATCTTTGTCTTTAGGAGCAAATGAACAGAAAGTATTATCTAGTCCTACTCCTGTTCCTTCTGCAAATACAGCTCTTCTGATTTCCATTGTCTTTGTTAGCTGTAACTCCATGCAAACATATCATCTCTCAGAACTTAATCACGTGTCTTACAGTATCTGATGTTTCCCTTTATGTCAGATTATTAAGAATCTCAGCTTTTATTTCAGCCTGCTTGATTTGCTGAGAAAAAGGTAGTTGTTCACATTTATTGGTTTTAAGATTTTTTTTTTTAATTTATTTTCTAATGGCATAGTTCAAAAGATAACTTGGAATAATTAACACTATTGACATGACATGCAACAACAGTCTCTACATCAAGACTATGTGAGTTCGCTCTGAGTAAGGAATTATATATTTTCCATAGATAGGAAGGAAGGGAACATCATTGATCTTTCAGGAACTAAGTGTATATTAAGGATCTTCATAAAATTTGTTATGTAATAATTTTTCAAAAACAGTCCAAAGGTTAACTATTTACATACTTTTCAGGGACAGAAACACATTCTTTTCCATTAATATAATCATAACCTACAGAAGACTATTCAAAAGAATCACACCTTTACTATACAATATGAAAGCCAACGATAACAAAAAACCCCAGTAATTATATCGCACTACACTGCTGGAACTGGTTGTTCAAAAAAATTTAAAAGAACTATCTTCATTCAGTTCTTTTTATTTTAGCCATGCAACTCCATCCTATATGCCAGTCTATATGTGCTGTGTCATGAAACACCATGAATGTAAATTAGAAGTCAGTAACTTCCTTGTTTTAACCATCTTTTAAGTTTTCGGCTATTCCTTGCTCTTCGTAGCACTTCATATAATTCTTTGGTTAAGCCATATGTTGAATTTAATAAATATCATTACTCATGCTAATACATTGGGAAACAGACATTCAAGCAGAGAGCAAACCCATGTGTTAAATCAGAAATAGGATTAAAGATTAGACCTAACTAAGTCTATGTTCCTAATTCAGCAGGTCACATTAAACTCCACTTCTTGCCACATCACTTGAACCAATCCTAAAAATACTCATCTTACATCAGTATGTTAAAGATTTCCATGCTTTAACAGATAAGATTGCCATGCTTTGTGGCTCATAAAAATACAATAAACGTATCTTGAGTCCTAAATAAGAGAATGAACAATGAATTTTAAATGGGCCATTGAGTTTAAAACTCATAACTCTTTTTGTAGTTTAGTTGTCTTGAAAATAATAGGGTGGTAATACTCATTTCTATAAAAGGAATGAGCTGAATAAGTCTTTAAAAGCATAATGGTCTGCACACACATTGTTAAAATAACGAAACGCTCCCTTGGTTCCTTTGTAGAATAATTTTACGCACATTCAAGAAAGAGGAGAATTCACATCATCTACTGTTTTACAAACTGTATCATCCTTGCACAGAAGCTAAAAAGCCTCAACGTAGTACGCTTGGATAAAAAGATATCACTAAGGCTTAATAAAAATAATAAAAATGTGCTAATATTAGTGAGAAAAAGCAGAACCTAGGAATTGGAGGGGTTTTTTTTAAATACCCAACTTAAAAAATAGGAGAAAGCTTTGAATCTTTCGAGTGCGTTTAAAACTACCCCATCTCTTAGATTCATAGAATGGTTTGGGTTGGAAGGGACCTCAAAAATCATCCAGTTCCAAGCCCCCTGCTGCGGGCAGGGGCATCCTCCACTAGACCACATTGCCCAAAGCCTCATCCAACCAGGTCTTAAACACTTCCAGGGATGGGGCCTCTGCAACCTCTCTTGTAATAGTTGGTTGGGTTTGGGTGGTTTGTTTTATTTTTCTATTTGCTTACAAATTTTTCACTTTTTGCATAATTGAAGACTTGGTATTTGTCACAAAGAAAAACTGCTTAATAGCATTTTTAAAGATACTTTAATAATGAGAAGGAAAAAAAAAATCATTAAAAGTGTTGACTGCCTCTGTTGAGGAATGCAATGGCATTTGTACTGCCCAAAAGGTGTCAACTTCATACGTCTCACAGGTTTCTCTATTTGAGGCAGTGGAACCAAGGAAAGGGAGAAAAGTTGGCGTGTCCTCTATCCTGTCACTGATACTGCATGACAGATCACAAAGCAGAGAATATGTTTGGAAAATACATAAAACCCAGGGCAATCTTTTCAGGAGAAACTGTTACCTTCTACTAGTCATAGTCTTCAACTTGCTTAACCAGCTAGTAAGGGATAATATATTAATATTTGGTTTATTCCTACTGTCTACTAGAAACCAGAACCGTCAGCTAATCAAGGGTGTGTCTTGAAAGCCTCTATGCATTGCTATATATAAAACAACAACAAAACCACAAAGCGACCAACCTGTATTCTCTCTCCTTTTCAACTGCATGAAGAAAGTGTTCAGTGTAGGTCCTCTTGCCCTCTTCTTAGATTGACTAAAATTAACAGAAAACTTTGGGAAAAGAGCCTTTACTATGTTGACACCCAACCAAGCTTTCATGGCTACGCACATGAGTGCACATTGGCTCAGTTGTGATGGCTTATCTGCAAGTCCACTCTTCATCTGCAAGAAAATTGCAGTCATGCCACTCATTTTCCTGCAAGGCTGAGTCAAATTATTTTTTATTTGCTGCAAGGGCCCACTTAGGGGATACTTTCCACAGACCAGCTGATGTACAGTAATGTTTGAAAAAAGGCTTGATTAAGCAAGAGTCGAATTCTTATGCCACTTCAGAACAGAATTTTGAGTCAGTGAGTTGGTCAAGAAATCTTGATTTTCTGAAACTGTTTCACTAACAACATCACAACCTTCATTTTTTAAGACCAAAGTCACACTTTAACTGTATCCTTCTCAGTCTACATTTTTCTCATTTATACTTCAGCAGTTAAAAAATAAATAAATAAAATTGTAGAATGTACCATTCATTAAATTCTCCTCAGGTTCCAACACTGATTAACCATAACTTTCTGTATCTAAAACTAGATGCCCCTTTTTGATTCAATCCACACGTATTGTATTAAATCCTTTACAATATTATAAAGGTAATATCTCTGACTAAAAGCAAAGACTATTTTGCTCCCTCAACACAATTGGTGGGTGAAAGATTTCAGTTCAGCAATTGGAAATACAGAGCATGCAGCTGGGAATATTGTTTAACGTTAACGTAGTCCTTCATAATGTGAGAAGAATGACTGAAGTGTTTTTTCCATGAGCGATATGGGCCTGATAAGGGTCTTGGAAATCTCAGTAGAAAACAAACAAACAAAAAAACCTGAAAACTTTTTTGGCCATTTAAATGCTGGAGTACACCTAAGCTAAGCAACATAATAGATAGATGAATCGACAGTATACTTTGGACCTATCAATAACAGGACCCCTTAGAAATTCTGCCAAATTTTACCCATTAGCATCTCAGCATATCAATCATTCTCCTCAATGTCTGAGTTTTAAAATGTTAATTAATTGCAGCAGGTTGCTGGTTTAGTCTGTATCCCTCCTATATCATAGAGCCAAAAGCTTTTTTTTTCTTCTCCCCCACCAGAAAGAGTGAATGTAGATTTTTCCTGCTTGCCATTTTAGACTGAACTATATGACTCAAGTGGTGCCTTTAGAGGGGGAATAGGTATTTTTTAAGAGAGAGAGAGAGGGAAAAAAAAAAAAAAAGAGAGAGGAAAAAACGCAAAAGTAAAGGAGGGAGGACTCTGCTTTACAAATGAGCGCATCATTGTGTGAAATCTAAGTTACCAGCCTGGATGTTTTCTTAGATATGTAGATACCTAAATCAAAACTTAATTTTTCAAATACCAAATTTGGATATAATTGATCTATGTAGCATATGACTAGAGACACCAATGAAGGATGAGCAAACAGGTTTCTGAATTTCTTATGAAAATTCTTGGCTTATTTAGCCAAGAACAGAAACCAGAGCAGAAACAGATTTAACACATCTGTAAATCAGGGTGATGTATGCAATCATTGACTCTATTCCAATTCACTGAGCGCCAGCTCAGTTCTGGTTATTCTATGTACTAATTGCTTATTTACTCTATAATGCAATCTAATTCTTTTCCCTGTCTAAAGCTCTGGAATAGTCAAACCACAGCAACTTATCAAAGCTTTGAACAAAGTCCAAAATTATTATCGATCAAAAGATTCTTACAATATTTAATACATCTTCAATAATGAAGTAATAGACACATATTATTTTCCAGCGTAACGTTTTGCTGATAGATCAAGTTTATAAACCCAAGGTGAAAAAGTAGCACTTATGCTAAATGATATTGGATGATCACATCATTTATTTTAAATAAGATCTTTCCTATTAGTAATCTTTTGTTCTGCAAACTCAGAAGCTGTCCTACACAGATGTGTCAAGCTAGCTAAAGATAATAATTATTTTCAGGTAATTTTACAATGATTGCAAATTAATGGAAGATACTATAAACCTCATATTTTTGAAATATCATAAATACTTGTTCCAGACTTTTAGCTTATCCTACTTTAAACTAGGTTGTTGTGTTTTGGTTTGGTTTTTTGTTGGGGTTTTGTTTTTTTTTTTGGTTTGGTTTGGGGTTTTTTTGGGGGGGGAAGGAAATGAAACTGATTTCATTGTATCTGCTAGATTTTCATCTGAGCATTTATAATTTTTGTGGTCTATGATTAACCAGACAAAATATGCTATATTTTGGGTGGAAATAAAGAAGTATTCCTCAGACTGAGTTAATCTTTAATGAGTCAGATCTTTAGTATAGCTTACACAAATGAATAGAATTAGATTGATTTACACCCCATAAGAATCTGACCAGAGGCTCTGAGATGGTGACTCTGAATCAGCAAGGGTAAATTTACAGTGGTGTGAAATATACACTTTAGGAGAAAGTGATGGCTATTCCATCTGGCTGAACGGGTCTCCAATAAAGCTTTTTTTTCAGTATTAGTTTCATGTTTCCTTCTCACTGCAGGTTGTACACTGATTATATGTTTCTTTCCAAATATTGGATGAACTGCTGAAATTTCATCAGATGCTTGATGTATTTGCTGGTCCAGCAAAATGAGTTGAATATAATCAACACAGAACTCTCTTTTGCTTTACATTTTCATTGCCTGAAGGTCCTTCAACTAGAAAGTGTGGCTTGCTATCTACTTAGCTTTGATTTCTTTTCTTTGGAGTTGGACTGACATTTTTTTCTGCTTGACTGGAAAGGCATGCATTGAGGCATACTTCTAAAACCAGAGGATATGTACATTATAGTAAAGCACTTAAGTACATAGCAAGCAAGAACATTCCAGGTGCAGAGTAAAGAGCACAGTAGGAAGTAGCTATAAGCGGATCTTATAGGATGAATTCTTTTTCTACCCCATTCAATGTTAAAAATTGTCCTCCTGGCCATTTGTCAGAGGACATGTTAGAATGATATGTTCTCAAAAGAAACCTAAAAAAAAAAAAAAAAAAAAGGCCTGCTTCACAACAATTTTACTTGGCAGAGGTAATTTGAAATATTTGTATGCAAGAGACTTGGTCTAAGGATAAGAAAGAAATGCTGTCAATTGATTTAGTGTTTGGCAGACAATTTTTTTTTTTTTTTTTTTAATAAATAAGAATCCAAAACACAGAAATTAACTTTGATTTTTCTCAAAGACATACTGCACTATGCACAGTACATGCATTATTCCAGATATGTCCCCAAATCCAGAAGGCATTGCCAGGATCATTCTTGGTCTTTCATTTTTGGCTCTTCTAGGAGTGGGACATAGTAGGGGATGTCATTCACATGCAAAGAAAATGTGATTCTAAAATAACTGAGACCTGGCCAAGAGTTTTATTTGCCAGATGCATGAAACTCATGTTTTGAAGCCTCCAGAGGTACAGAAAAGTGCTTAATTTGCTTTCCTCAGAGAGAACATGTTGATACGAACTAGTACTAATCAGTTCCCAATCAAAGCTTTCCCTGTCACAATAGCAAAAGTTACGTATTTGTGGTAGATTACACTTTCTACATCGAATTTAGGGAAGACACTATACTTATGTTAGATGAGAGCTTAACATTACTAAAAGATTTAGTCTAGTTCTATATACTTATGTTAGGAAAGACACTGTACTTACATTAGAGGAAAGATCAACAACATTACTAAGAGACTCAGTCCAGTTTACATAGGTAAAGAATCAAAGTCTCTGCTTTACTTTCACCAGGTATGCCTTTAGCTGCAATGCTTTTGTAACTTCATAATGCATAAAACTGCAGTAGATAAAGTGTTTACAGAGGTTACGGTGTCCATTTTAGGAAAATAAAAGTAATAGCCAATTCAGGAAACGCTATTTTGGAGAAACGCTATTGAACAAATGAAATTACAGTATGTTACCAGCTAAGGACAATTACCAAGCATTATGTTTTATTCATGCAATTTACTGATGTCTTTGACCAGTCTGACATTATGAAGATTGAGTCAGTCAGAATTTATAGACAACAAGCAGAGTCAATGACAACTTGCCTCATTAAGAAGAAATGTTGGATCACTAAAGAAATATATTTAGTCATTTGCCTGTCAAATCCTGTTTTTAAAAAATGCCATGAGCTGATTTCTCCTCATGAGTGTATGGGCTCGGCATTTATTGTGGCCTTCCTGTCTTCCACCTCTGGCTAGAATTGGCAGCATGATGGAAATAGCAGCTACTGTACTTTCTCGGTATGGAGCCATGATGATCTTACGAGCATGCAACCATATGCATGCACACAGCCTCTTCTCTGAACTAAAGTATCACACCCTGATATAGAAATTCATTGAAATTTGATGTTTGAAATGAAACACCCTAAGGAGCTTCCATCATACCCATTATTATAGATGGGCTTTCAGGTTAAGGAAGCAATCAGGGAGTCAGATATTTGAGACAAAGAGATCAGAGAAGAAGGTTACCCCTTGAATATATTTGGGGATGTTGCATGGAACCCTTTTTAAGTCAATACAAAGTTGTCAGAATAATTTTGTTTCATTCATCAAACAGCTTATGAATAAGAGCTGCAAAAACTAGGATCTTCTCCTCTCGTGCCTTTCATACTTTCCTAAATCCCTAAAACATGGGTGTGTGTGTGTGTGTGTGTGTGTGTGTGTGTGTGTGGTACCAGGAGAAAACTTTATGAATTATCCAGAATTATTAGATAATATCTGTTCAGTCCATGCTTTGTATTGGAAAACATTACAGGTGGCATGAAAAAAATGGTTGCCATCACAAGTATCTCCAGATCTTGAAATAAGAGAAATCTATAAACAAGAGATGATAGGTCAAATATACTGCCTAAAAATAAAGCTTCTGCAGAGTAATAAAAACAATGCCATAGTTGTCTGTGTCATGCTCTGTATCGTAACATCTCATCGGATAAATTAATCTTTGCACTTTAGCTTCAGCTTAAATTGGAGATAAAGAACAATATGATATATGACCATACAACAACACATCTTGTCTACCCACATGGAAAGCTTTTTATAGAATCAGGCTTCATTTTACTTCTGTAATAAGTGACATGTAAAGGCACATACAGCGTATAACTAATATAGGAATAGATTTGTGTCTGTGTGTGTGTATATATGTTCCAAGTGTGCTCATATGTAATGAGCTGTAATAATCAAGTACATATCAGCACACAGAGTACTTCAATGGCTAAGAAACACTCTTATAGTCAACCATCAGTTTAGCAACGTGGGTAATTTTAATAGACACATTACTTCAGAACAAGCCTTTACCATCTGTTTCGCCCTCTAATTACAAATGCAACAAGAATATAATTCACAATTGCATCATTAAAAAGACATAAGGAATTTAATGTATGTCTCTGCTCCCCTTTAATGTAGCATACATCTGTTATGTTTTCCTCTTGCTTTGTAGACCCGAAAAAAACCCCATGGAAAACTCTCTCTTAGCAGATAAAATCCTCCCCATTTGCATTTTTTCCATAAAAGGCATTATTCATATAAGTAAGATTACTGAACATATGTGGAATGCATCTGAACTCAAGTGCTTGCTTGTCCCCTATAACCTATTCTTATATATGCATTTATAGAAGGCCATAAACAATCCCTCTATGTATCTGGCCCTATCAATAGACAAAGTGCTCTCAGATTTTTGTGAATCAAGAGCAATTGAATCACTAAATCTGGGCCAACTTCCATGTAGTCTAATAAAATAAGGTGCTGAATATCCTTTACTGCTTCAAGAGAATTAATTGATTCAAGAGAATGAAATTTAAGAGAAAATGCCTAATTTTTAAAATTATCTGAAGACACTGGAAATACATGGTTGTCTAATTAAAAACAAACAAACCAATCACAAAACAAACCCTAGTCCCACCAGGAATGTACTTCTGCAAGTCCTTAACTACCTTTCTTATTAGACCTAGAGATCTCATAAATCTTAGGCTCTCAAGAAACTAAAAGTAAGACTGTGCTTCAGTAAAAGATGCACCAAAAACTCATAAAAAAAATTTATCCAATTTAGGCTTTACCACCTGTAAAGCACTACTGCACTTACACAGTTATCAATTTGAAATTAGCTGAGGTATGACACCTGCTATCACACTTTGGACTGCAGGACAGATATACTTTTGAATGTGGAGTACGTGTTCCCAAATCACTTTGGTGAGTTTTAAACATATTCTCCATGAAAATGTATGATGTACTGGAACCTGCATTTTGCAGGTCACAGAACATATAACAAAACATGAGTCTTCCTTGCAATCAAAGTCTTCCTTTGAAAATAAGGAGATGTTTTGAAGGTGCTATTTTTTAAAACTCATCTTGAAATACTTATTTTCAAATAAACAATTCAAAATAAACATGCAACGTGTATTTTATACACTGTATCAGATGGAAAAAAAGTTGAAAAATCAAGTACACAATACAGGGAATTCTAAAGATAATGTTGCTACAGCAACTCACCCACCTCACAAATTCTGTATTTTTATTATGTTCCTTCTACAACGTAGACAGTAATTTAATAAGGAAGAGATTTAACAAGGAAAGTAGGAGGAGAGAAAAAAGTACAAAGTCATTGAGTTACAACTGGTATAGGTCCCCTAAATAACAGTTTTATTAACAATCTTAAAAAGGACATCATGGAGGTTCAGAGATTTTGAGATCAAATTGTTCAGCTGACAAGTTCCAGTCATGTTAGTTGATTTTTCCCTTAAATGTCAGTCTTCAATATTCCACTGAAACACAGTTTCAGCTGAATAAGCTGAGTTCCCTTATTTTTGCTCTATTTTATCTGTTTTTCATTCCTTCACACAGCAGCAAAGCCCATGTAACAGAGAATACCTTCAATTGCTTGTACAATCTTCTATGCTTTTGGGAAAAAATTCATCAATGCCTTTGTAGAAATTAATAATTAATTTTATTAAAGAGTAGGAATCCAGCTCTAGTCCTTTTAAGCATATTTCTTAAATAGCAAGATGATCAGTCTTAAGCTTCTGCATCTATTCTACGGAGTTTCAGGTTTGATCCTTAATGTTTTACTGAGCATTTTATAACGAGAAACAAGCTAAACAATCATTTCATATCAATATTGAATTCATAACAGTTTTGAGGATCTTTTCTTAGCTATACTTCTGCACTGTAACTAGTTTGGACCATATGCAACTTTATAAGACATTGGAGCAGACATCTCTGATAAAGTTTTAAAAGGAAGTCCATCCCATTGTGCCTATGCACTGCCATGTCAGGTCCCTCCTCAGCCTCTCCGTGGAACAAGACACAAAACCCAGAGGAATTCAACACATAATTCATCAATCTCAGAGCAGGAAGACGACTAAATTTATTTTCCTTACCTCTCTCCCCAAATCTGTCCTATTTCAAGATAAATTGAGCTAATACAGCTGTAGTTCAGCTTTACTTAAGCTGAAAATCAGCACATTTAAGTTATATTAATTAAAACTTAATTGACAAACTTAGTGAGACAAAAAGCACAGAACACACATCAGCACTCAATAACCAGCTCTCCACTTTTCAGATCCCCTCACTGAATTGAATAGCATCACCAAAAGGAATAGAAATTGTAGATGTACTGAGAACTAGGTCTAAAATTTTCCTAGTGATAGTAGCTTATGGTATGCAATTCCACAGAGGCAGAGAACAGATTATTTCTACATATCTCTGGTGAAATCTGTTTCCTTGTAAACATTATGTGTTAAAATGTTTTATTTTCATGCATTGGGGGGGGAAAAAAAACAAAAAACAACCAAACAACCCACCAACAACAACCAAAACACACCTAGATTACACAAAAGCTCACAAAGCTTAGACATTACAGAAAAACCAAAATACCAGCAGGTGTTCCTCCTCACTCTGTACTCTAGCCCAGTAAAATAAACTACCACACTACATGGGAGAAAGTGTGAGTCATTGAACATTGTAAATTTTCTTAATGTATCACAGCTACAGAAACACCTGTGCTAAACACAGTAACTTTGTGCTAATCCTCTGTGAATATTTCAACAGCCCTCCAGTGTTTTCTTTCCTTACCAGCATGCTGGGGTGGTCAGTGTTTTTCTTTCTCTCTCTCTCCACATGCTTCCAAGATGTCCAGGTTTGAACTCAGCTGGGGTGCCTGACCATCACTCGGCCCCTGCAGATCTTCTAGCCAGAAGCTTCCCCAGGCACATCAGCCAGCCCGCTCAGAGGACAAGCCTTTAGCGCCAGAAGAGCCAGGCTAAAACATCCTTCACAGGCTACACAAGGCCAACACGAGCACTTTGCTGCTTCTGCTTGAGCCCAGCCAAACATGGGGCTATCATGCTGATGCCTTTTTCTGTTGCTGTTTTCTTTCACCATGTAAGAAAAGGTGTTACAATTTGACTGGGCAACAGTCCCGTGCTCTAAAATGGCTGCTTTTGTAATACATTCAGAGCAGTGTTCTCATGCCATTCCTTGTGTTGATAAAGGCCAAAGAAGGAAAGCAGGTTAGGATCTGACACCACTCGAGCACCAAATGAATCATGAGGAAAAAAACAGTTTAAAACACAGGGGATAACACCTCACAAACTTTCCTGGAGAGCAGCCATGCCGGGTCCAGTGCTGCTGGCTGAAGCTGCCTCACCCCCACTTGCCAGGTCCTAATGCCACAGGGTGCCCCAGGTGTGGCCCCACCCACCTGCGGGCTCCTCTAGGTGCTGCTGCAGAAGCTTCTGGAATCTTCTGGAGCACTCGGCCCCACAGCTCCACCTGCACAGGGTGGCTGTGAACCCTAGCTGTGTGTTACCATCCTTTCTAGGGGCTAAGGGGAACAAAAAACGCCTTGTGCAAGCCCAGCAGTGTTTTGTGTGGGTATGACGGAAGAGACAGCCCTTCTGGACCCAGGCAGCCTCCCCAGCCCATCTACCATCAACTAAATTGTCTATTTGATAACGAGCACAGACTGGGGTTGCCATTACAGATCCTTTAAAACTACTCAGGACTTAAGCAAACTTCTAACTCTAGGGATTAGGATAAGATTTGAATTTGAAGGTCAAAGGCACAGTTTCTGGGCTGCAGGCCCGGTTTGGCCTGACGGGTGCTACAGAGTTATGCTGCACTAGTTCCTCGCATCACAGCCACTGCTAATCCCAGGCTAATAAACTGGCCGAGGTTAATAATCCTAATGGCCTGGTGCATCTGAGGGGGCACAGTGGGGAGGGAGAAATTAAGAGGATGCACAAATCAAGGACTGTAATGCTGCTGTCTGTAAATAGACTACATGCAGCTAAACTGCCGTTTATGGCACCACTGGCAGGGTTAGTGCTGAGAATGAGCCAGGGAGTCAAAAGCAGATTTCCTATAGCTTGCAAACTTCACAGTTTACATGTCAGCTCTTTTCTAAATTCAGGTGTTACATCAAAGAAAGCTATGGTTTACATCAGTCAAAAAAAAAAAAAATATTGTTCAGCACTTGCAGAATCAGTTACCCCTCATTCTTAGGAAGGTTTAATTAAAGATCACGAGTACTACTGCCATTCCTCCCTGCCTGAGCTCTTGTGATTAGTTCCCCACCCTGCTCCCATGCAAGCCCAGCCCTGTACACTGAGCACTGCACACCACATGCAACAAGGAAGAGACTTCTGACCTGCAAGGTCCACAGCCCAAATATAAGTCAAGAAAAATCTTAGGAATTTGTAGGTGGAAAAAAAAAAAAAATAATTGCACAATCTAGTATCTAGCTACTTCCACTACTCATTTTTTCAGTTAATTTTTGGATAAAGTGGGACACTTTGACAACATTAACACAACTAGTGATGTTAAGATAAAAAAAACCCAGTTGAAAAAAATATTCCACACTGAAAAAAAGTTTTTCTTTGTGCAAAATGGAGACATCTTAATTATAGTAAGCACTATATAGATATTAAACGCTATTTTCTGCAAGGGATTTAAGAGAGAGGGAGATGGCCAGAGCTATCAAGTGTAGAGATAAAATGGACAAGCCACAAATGTCCCTTTAATAATTGTTAACTGTGCATCCCACTTTTTCATTAATAAGTTGTCTATAAGATAGCTGAGTATACCTACAATGTAAATCTTAACTTACCAATTACATGTACTCCTCCTTCACACACAAAACTATTTTGTGGTGAAAATTGTCCTGTTGCTTTCTGTAAAATACACTTTCCATAAAACCCAGCTTGACAGGTATTGATTATATAAAGCAAATAACATTAAAGAAAGTGAGCAGGAGTTCTGGGCTACGCACAGAAACACTGTAGCTAGACTTAATAACCACATGATTCTATGGTAGCATTTTCAGAAGCATCTGTATGATTTTTGAGCTTACCAGCATTGCATTTCAAGGGTCTGCAGTCACTCTGAGCTCACCACAAATATTTGGGGGTTGGTCTAATTATGCTAACACTGGTTTTGTCACCTTACTCTCAACTGGGAGCATCCCACCTTCCAGAGAGGTGATTGTCCTCCCTGTGCAAAGTGAGGCAGATAACAAAGAAGCATCTGAGCGTGGCCCACATCGGAGTAATTTGTTGTGGGGTGATAAGAGAAGAGTATCTCTTGCAGGATGGAAGAGAGGGGTCCACATGTCCTCTGGCAGAGCTGACAACTCAGAATCTCTACAATTACTCTCATCCCATTTTCTCAATTTATAAAGAGAAGCTGACTCCTTCTGTCATGTTTTGACAGACATAGAAAGCAGCTACTATGCCGAGAGTGAATTCTGATTAAATAAGTACTTCTTTTATCTTCCATTGTAACTCTTACCAAAGCAGAGTGAACCTTTTAAAAGATGTTAATATGTGCCATAAATTAGGGGAAAAAAATCCCTTTTAACCTTTACTGTAGTTGACATTTTAGTGGATTTACAAGTTACTATGAGGTTACTCCTGGGTGTTCTTTATTCCAAATGGAACTCAACTATGTCCCAAAACCAGAGATGAAATCTGGTCTATCACCCATAGGTATTTAATAATTCTGATTCATTGTCTGCTCTCTATTCTTACCATGTCAGCAGCATAAAAAATTACTTACTAACGGCAAGACTACTTGAGAATTCAACTTTCCGCTGTCATCACTGGCTTGATCTAACCTTCTATCATCTCAGTGAAATCTCCAATTAAAGTCTACATTTCTATCCTTATCTTCTAGCCTATGAAAGTTCTTGAAATAAAACTTGCAGCCAGGCTAGAGTGCTTCCTTTTCTCATTACAGATTGAGAGAGTTAACGGGCTCATCAGAAAACCATTGCACTGAGTGTAAACATTCCTGCTCTGTATGCAGTTCTAGAAAAAGGCAATCTGGTACAGTTATATTTTACTTGATCAAGCTATTGGAATTCCTCAAGAATTTAGTGCATTTTTTATGAGCAGACACACACAAGTGTCCCCCTGTGTGCCTGATTACTTCTATGGAGTCCCCGCAACTAGACTTTCTTTCCTTTTAGTCTTCATGCAACAAAACAGTGTGGTAGATACTCTCCTAAGCTTCTTGGTAGTTATGTGGTTCTGAAACCTGGTTTTGCCTTACTCAATCCCCAAGTGCTTGGTGAAGAATATTTTTTCTTCTTTTTTTTTTATCCACCAAACTGTTTATTTCCCTTTGTACTACTGCTTCAGAAAACATGTATAGTGTAGAAAAATTTACTGAAGGAAATGAGGCATTCTCTCATCCAAAGTCACGTATTGTAAGCCCATGTCTGGGTATAGCAGTATAGGTCAACTGCTATGTAGCACTTCATTAATGCAGTCTTCTGAGATTAATTTCTTTATATGGCAAAGAGGAAATTCTAAAATTCTTCTGCTTCTAGAAGTTTCTGCTGCTTCAGGAGCTGTTCTGAAATAACAATCCCTATTCAAAGACCTCTTTCAAAGGGCTGAACTTCAAAATTAGAGTCCTTAAGTTTTGTGTTTCAGACTACAAGGTAAAAGAGTGGCAACTAATCAATTGTGCAATTGCCATTTGCAAGGACTTTGTTTTCTAAGATAATTAGAGTTCTTTCAGGAGTTGTCCAAAGGTATTGACAAAAGAGATCAATAAATCTACTGCTACTGTTGATTCAGATCTGACTCACAACATGCTTTGCTGAGGTTATATCTGGATGAACTAGAATCAGAAAAAATATGACATGCTCAGGCTGTTGTCTTATCAAAACCTGTCAAGTTTAACTATGATGCCAATAATCTCTTGTGTCATTTAGCTTTAATTAAAAGTAAAAAACCCAAAGGAATTATTCTATCAAGTCAAACTAGATTTCATTTAATCTCATGGCCTCTCTCCATGAATACTTTATACTAAATGCTTCAGCAAGACACACAAGAACCTTGGGTGAGCAACCGTCAAACCTTAGGAGATCGCTTTATAACCTCTTCAGTAGTACACACAAACACATTCTGTAAATGGACTAGAGGCCATGGAAGATAGTGATTGCCAAATTTTATTTTTTTTTTAAAAATTGAGCCACTTTTTATGATACCTTTTATGAATTACCTGCTGATTAATATTTCACTCTATTAAAAGCATTGCCCTGTGTCATGAGTCTGAAGCCTAAAAATATAAGATGGGGTTTTTCTTGACCTTCTAGATATGTCTTCTATAATTTAGTCTTATATACTTTTAAAGCCTCAAACTTTTTTCTTGCCTCTCCCAGACAAACTTCATTTATTTTCCTTTGCATTGCTACATTATGTAACACTTTAATGCAATAAGGAATATGAAAAATACTTTTTTACTGTCTTTGTAGTAGTTCCCTAAAGATATTACAATGAAAATAGCACATTTTTTCTGAGTAATACACATTGACCAAATCAGTAATAAATTTGTCGGAAAGACATTAAATTATTTTGTTGAGCTCCAACTTCTATAGTTAATGTGTTTTTCTTAAAAAAAAAAAAAAAAGGTAGAAAAGAAAATGTTAAACAAATCTCCCTGCGTAGACTTGTGCCACACTCTTACACTCTTAACACTGATAGACTGCATTTGGGGTCTTGACAGATTCAAAACATCAAGGTAACTTAGGACCTCAGACTACAACTACCTTCCTCAATACAGTTAGGAGAACGATGCTGAAGTGTGCAGAAGTCCAGCATCCACAGCACATGTCAGCTTCAATAAGATTGCTGCAAGACAGGTAAATATCTTCTGTAAGATCTTTGTAGGATCTTGTGGACCTCTTTCCCTAGAAGGTATCCTTCTCTGCATGTAGAATACAGTTCATCCCTATTTTTGTCACTTCACTCTCAGCTGATCACAATCAATGGATCCAACATATTTACCATCACCATCATGTTGCACAGTGATATCTTGCTACCCACACAGACAGACAGAGACCTTTGAGAACACCTGAAATACCACGTCTGTGTGACTGAACTGGTTTCAAGATCAACCGCATGCCACTAGATAAATCAATCAGTCAAATCACTCAGCATCATAGTAATCCACACATCGAGCTCATGGGGCAGTCTCCTACACTCTATGACACACGCAACATTATTTTTCACCTTTGTGACTTAGCTTATAGATTCTCTGATATTTTGTAATTGAGCAACTGAAGCTGACAACTGCATACTTGTACTTCAGTTTATGTTAGTATGCAAGTGTCCACCGATTAAACCTGATTTTTCTCCTGCCAACACCAGAGTTCCCTAAGGATAACAGTCTGACCACCCCCAGTTATGCTTGCATGGAAATCCACAAGAGGAGAACCTGAGCACAAGAGCATGATACTGTTCATCTGTATTAGAGAACTTTTCTTAAGTAACCAACTTCCTTTGTCAGTCTAATGGCTGTATGTATATTCCCTATACACATATGCAGAGAGACATCCACTTCCATAAGCTGTTTTATGTCAGCGTACTTTGCCTCCATAGACACTGGAGTCAAGGATGTTGTTGCATGTAACTAACTGCTGGGAAATCTTATGCAGCTGCCCACGTGGGACAACATGCTCTTCTCAATGCAGTGACATAAAAAGGTATAATTGAACTGTGTATAGTATAACGGTTGAAAGAAAGATAAGAAAAGCTAAATATATCATGGCAGTAAGTTCTATTCTTATTTAAGATAATGCAGACAAATAGTTTAAATGAAACAAAGCCCAATTCTTTGCTTAAAAGAATTATGGAGACTACTCTATATCATAAAAAGCATAATTTTTTATGATTTATGTTTAAGAAACTGATATTTATGGTATTTTGGCTACGTAAGGCATATTTTATTTTATTATTCTATTAGGGCATTTTTGTGATCCACCTTAAAAAATGTCAAAGCATTATATCACTTATGTAAATTTTATGTCCCTACTTAAACACTGGAAGAATCTTGTGGTAATAACACACAGTGGGGCATTTTAGTGACACTATTTCACTTCTTTTTTTCAGTCCTTACTGTGAAAACTCAGAGAGAGTATTTCTTTCCTCTGTGGAGATGTTGATGTTTTGTCCTGGTTTTGACAGTAATGACAGCAGAACTATACAACCCTTTCACCACTTCAGTTTCCCTAGGATTAAGGAATGCGATAGCACTGCAGCATTCCCAAAGTGGGTCAGTACTGAGAAGTTGAGGTTTTTGGCTGGCACTGATTCGGAGATGGAGCCCTGATGCAGCGAAGCAAACAGGTTGTATTTCCAACAACTGTGATTACCACATAAATGAATTAAAAATTTGTAGTATGATACCTTTCAAGCCATCAATATCGGTGCCAAAAATCTGTCTGGATTTAAATTGCATGTCACGTATTTAAGGTGTAATCTACATAACATGTGTAAACCAGAAAACATCTATGATACCTCGATTTTTCCCTGGGGAAAGGCACAAAAATTTTACCATGGTAAAAAGAAACTGCAGGTGGCCATGTGTTGAACATTAGATTTCCAGAGCCGGAAAAGCTGAATCCACATTCCAGAATGCACTGAGAATCAATATACATATTAAAATTTTTAGAGAGAACTGTTACATTTTCATTCTCAATGGATGTGTTAGTTGAACTTGCGACTTTAAGTACCCTTCTGGTAAAAACATTGTTTTATAATTTGAAAGCACTGCAGACATTGCACATGTTGTTGATGTTAAGCCTGGCATTTTTGATATGTGGTGCCACTGTTTCATAAAAACTGTCCTGTCACTGAAGTCCTTTCATTTTTGAATATTCCTTATATATCACAGTAAATTTTAATGTACATAAGTAATACAAACAGAGCGGCGTGTGCATAAATGCTTGCAGAATTAGGGCCTATTTTTATTCTTTCCATTTTACTACTCACCATGAGATCTGCATCATGCTAAATCATGTTATGAGCATTTTATACAGCAAAAAAAGAGGCACTTACACTTTAGCACGTTAAATACTGAAGTAAGGATTAATGGAAAATTATTTCTGTGTTCTGTTGTTTCTCCCTTTGATTCTCTGGTCCTACTGAGTATTTTAACAGCAGATGCTATGATCATCAAGTATTCATTTAGTGGAAAATTCATGAGTTTTGAAAAAAACATTATTGCTTTGTAATACTAACACCAAGTATCAGCATCAGTAGTTCATTATTTCTCCTCGATTTAAAATGTAGCATTATTTTATTTGAATTCCAACACAAATTCAAGCTTAAATCTTAGATATCTTACACCTGTCAAAAGTTAATTTATAGACATGTTCTAATTCTACCTGTATATGAGTTTTTCACACATTTTTCTCATCTTTCTGTCACAGAGTGATAATGGATTTTTGAGACATTATAAATGCTTAAATATGCACAAAGTGAGCAGGGGGGCAGTTTAATGTGGTTCATTTACATCAACTACAGTACGAAAGAACACAAATGAATCATGGAATCACAGCAAAATAAGGCATACTATTTAGTGGAAAAGATGCACTCATGCCAACAGAGATAATGATAATTATACCACAACTCAGAACATCTTCTGTGTACATAACTCTTGCCACTACTCTGTCCCCTACAAATCACATTAAGGCTTGTGACAAGATAAAAACCTTGATTACATGAAGCACATGAAGATGAATTAATTTTAATATGCTCGGGGTTTCTTTTATGATTCTCAAAAGTAGCCAAATCTTACACTTTTAAAGATAGCCTGAGAACCAGTTTGAATTTGTCCACAACCAGGTTTTTGGCAGACAACATAAGCTTGATTTTGATCAATTATATTCATGCATTGTATATCCACAATGCAGTATAATTGCATAACATTAAGACTTCTGAAGGGAATACAGCAGGTAATGAGTTACAAATTGGATCACAACAGAAAAATTTCTGTTGGTGACCTTAGTCATGTTACTATTCACGTTTCAAATCCAAATATGATTTCATTCTCAGTTCTAGGCTTACCATAACAAATCAGAGTGGTCTGTCCTGGAAAAGTCATCTCCTCAGGTTGAACATATGCACTATAATATTAGGAATAAATATTTTTGCAATACATTACCCAGAGCCAACTCTGTATATGATATTCCATTACATTAAGAGACTTCCTGATATAATCAGCAAACAGAAAACAAAGATTGATTAATCAATAAGTGGGCATGGCCTTATTACAGTGAACAAATTAGACAACTCAGGATATATTGCTTTATAGGCAAGACTTCTTCTTTACAAATATTCTCTGTAATTGATTGTAGTGACCTTTTGGCAATACTGAAAAACATCTTCAATTAATAGCCTACTTTTGCAAAACAGATCACAGTGGGGACAACTATGTGGTTTCCACAGTAAGACTTTAGAGAAAAGGAGGAAAACGTCTTTTAAACCTGCTCAGTGGGAAGCAGATGAGAGCTTTACTTTCTGAAGCAGTATTTGTTTAATAAAAGCAATGTAAAGACAATTTAGCATTGACACAGTATTTCAAGAGCCAGATCACCAGCTGAGTTCTAATCTATTGGTCCCTCTGTTGTGGGAGTACCTAGGAGTCAACTACAACTTATGAATTATTGTTAAATGCAAATCAGAAGTCCTTTTGTAACAAACTCACTAACTCAGACTCTGTTTATAATGCATGCTATATATCAAAACCAATTATACAGAGCAAGCGAGAAGAGGAATAAGAACGTATGGCGACAATGGCTTAAAATTTCACACGTGGTCCAGGGACAGACAACTAAACTGCTTCTTTTTTCCACCCTAGTCTTGTTTGGTGGAGGAGATACCCAAGCACTGTATTTAAAGATGATTTCACTAGCAACCGCACATAAGTCTGCAACAAACTCACAAATCACATTAATAGACCTTCTGTTTCAAAGCCTTCTAGTTACACCTCCATACCTGAAGTTTCCAGATTACAAAAATACTCACAGTGAATTTAAAAAATACACAAAGACAAACATACCATTTTCAAGCCAAGTCTTGTTGGTGGGCACCTGAGTTGACTTGCTGGCAGAAAATTGATGCAAAAGTATTCACGTTACACCTTTTTTGTGGAAACGGTGTGCCTTTCTAAAGCAATATGGAAACTGGTAAAGATTTGGGTGTTCAAGCTTGATTTCAAAGTTGAGATCTGGGAAACCAAAAAAAAAAAAAAAAAAAAAGAAAAAATTGGAAGTAGGAAATTAGAGAAGAAAGAAATAGTATTTTTAGTTAAATGAGAAATATGGAAAGGAAGAATCTTTAAATATTCTCTCTGCTTTAGGCTGAGAAAAGGGAAAAGAAAAATAGCAGGATTCGTGGTCCGGTTTTTTATGGGAACAGGTATAACATCTTCTGAATATCAGATCATCCAGGAAAGAAATGCATTCTCCCCCTCCCACCCTCCAGCACATTTTTCCTCTCCATTTAAAGCTGCACTGTTAGCACAGGACTAGGTGCCTTTGGGGGCATGGAAAAGTTTTTGTAGTTGGTGTCATTTTTTTAATTCAAGCTGAATAGAGGAAGCAGCATTTATCTGTGCAGTGAGAGTAAGGGATGATCATCTCCTTGGGAGAAGTTGTTGTCAGCTAACCCAGGAAAATTCAAATAAATTTGCAGGCAAGTTAAAGACAAACAACTCAAATCTTGTCTGTCTTCCTCCTAAGACAATGCTCTCTCCCACATGCAACCCAGATGAGCCTTGTGGTGCTGAGCTAGCTTGAGAGCTGAATGTATCTATTTTCTCTCTAGCTTGGCAAATATATACAACAAGGTTCAATCCATTTCAGAGTGAAGGAAATAAGGCTTACCCTTCCCACCCAGCAAGACTTACGGCCTTGTGTGTAGCTGTCTATTTTTATTAGTTTACAGGCTGTAAACATTTCAGTGTGCAATGTCCTGAAGGGAAGTATGTCTACAAACTTTTCTTTTCTTTCTTTTTTTTTTTTTTAAATGAAAGCTAATTAGACTTGATTTTAGTCCTTTCTTTTGTGAGATTCAAGTCCACTGCTTTTGTGCTGTAGCTTCTGGCTACACTGTGATCAAGTGTCACAAAAATACCATAAAGTCCAGCAGTTGCTAATTTAAGCAACTTTCCTGTTTCCTGCCCACCCTCCATCACCACCACTCTTTCCATCTCAGTTCAGGAATTTATAGAGCTATTTAAAAGGGAGGATTGGGATTAGTCATGATTCCATTACAAGAATTGATTGAAACCTTGCACATTTTTTTCAGACACAGCATTTGTATAAACTGGCCAAAGAAAGACAGACAGACAGAAAAAAGAAGAAAGGAAGTAGTGATGTTTGTCCATTCTCAATGTAATATGACCCATTCCATTCTGTATATTATTAGAGTACAGTTCTTACAGGGCACTGGTAGAAGTCAAAATAATGTAATACATAGTTACAGTTACAGTAGCTATTACACATTGCTTTGTCAGCCCTTGTCACTTTTCATAGACATATCTGAGATCCATTTGGAAGCTAGATGCGAAACGAGTATTCTCACTGCTTCTTTTCTCTGTCCCATCCACACAGGATTGCTGAGCAGACACCTCGAGCCAGGCTGATGCACCTACACCATCCATCACCTATTAAGCTGACACACCAAATCCATTGTCTCTTCCCTATCTTATGAACAGAGTAAAATGGGCAATAAACTAAGGAGCAAAGATGCGTTACAGCCCAGAAAGCTGGCCGAAGGTGTTTGCAAAATCAAGCCAATGGTGCAGAGAAGCAATTCCTAAAATTTCAGTTTCATACAATCCAAGGGAACCCTCAGATGCAACTAGTGCAGCATGGTGACTCTGTTACAGGCCACAGTGTGAACTGTAGACAATAAAATAGCAAGCCCTATGATTTGGATTAATAGTATAACGCTCTGAGTTTGTGGATAATTATCAGTGTGCACATAATCCAAGCCTCAGTTTTAACAGATCAGCACCGAGTGAGCTAATCTTCTATTCAACACAACAATCCATGCCAACTGGCATATATCGGAGCTCTTCAGAAGCACAGATGTTCACATCTTCCTCCTAGACAAAAACAGAAACCTCGTACTAAACGTCAAATAATTCAGGTCAAGTTATTCACTGAAATAGCACTAGTTATACTTAATTATCTTTAAGGTAATCTGTGCTCCTCAGCAAATCAGAAGACCTTTTGACAAGTCAAGATCAAGTTCAAGCAGCAGTGACAAATATACCTGGTTATACCATGTCCTCAGACTTATTGTTTTCTACATTTTGTTGTGGTAATTACCCAAGATTATTGAGTCAGAAAGGTCTCCTTTGACCACACCATAGAGGTTTGCTGGCATAGCTATTTTTTAAATAGCCTTATTATTCCTTTTCAGGTTTGAAAATGTAGTTTTGGTCCTAATTTCAACATCTCATTACTATGTACACTGTGATAACACAAATGAAGGCCTGTTTACCTGAAAATGTCTACCTTTCCGCTTCACCTCTTCTTTCAAGGATGTGACAAACACCAAGCATAAGGCAGATACTCAGTTCATGTATACATTGGAAACATTATTTGACTTCAGTACATTGACTTTCATGAAGGACTGCCAACTTATACTATGAGAACTTGATTCACTGTATTAAGAACCACCCTGAAATTATACTCAAATTTAATACTTTTTAGAAAGATGCCTGCTACATGAAGGTAAATGCTTCACTTGATAAACATGCTTGTTTTCCTTCACAGAATCATTCACAGATAATCTGTCAGATCAATCATTCTGTGTGGCAGCCCTCTGCACACTCTGCTATGGTATCTGAGCGTCTAACAACATTACGTGAATTCTATACAGAGTCTAAATGTAGAATTTGTGAAACTATGGATATCAAGCAGATTCAGAATAATCATTACCAGCAAAAGTTATAGTAAAGATGCAAACTGAATTTTTCATCCTCAGGAAAAGATTTTCTCACTAGTAATTTATGATTATTGTACCTCCAGAAGAAATTTAACTAGATACAGTTTAAGTTGAAGAAAGACACATGTAACATCTTAATAAATCACAATTCACATATATAGTGTCTGATATGATAAATCAAAGTCCCCTCCTCAAGACTAGTTCTAAAAAATATTTAAACCTGGCTGAAGAAGGTGTTTGAACATAAATTCCCGTACTTTTAATTTATTTTTCAACAGAGCTTGCCTGATCCCAGATAGTACAGTGTTACAATTATCTGTCTTGCTTTATTGGTTATGTTTCTTCAAGGTGAAAAGTCTGGATACTTTTTGCAAGGCCAGCATTTTTATTGCCAGCTCATGTGCATTGTGAATGCATAGGTCACCATGCCTGTGTTTGCATCTGCGAAGACAGGAAAAGCCACCTCTGTGACTGCTATACAAAAATTATTTTTAGCAGCTGCTAGTGAGCAGTTTTTGAGTTTCTTTAAGGAAATCAGGAAGACTTGTGTGTAAGTAATTGCATGGTAAAGATGGTCTCTGGGATCAGAGTGATGGAAAGCTAGTTTCTCTGTTCTGAGAAATACAGTCCTCTACCACAAACACATGGAGTCCTGCATCTGGGCATCTGCTCCTAGCTTTTTTTTAAAAGGAGACTTTAAGTCCAAAGTGCAATCCAAATACAGAACACGACATTGCCATTTTTACATGGTTGTAAACTTTTTATTTCTTTAGATGCCTCATTTGAACAAAGCAATCCCTCCAGTCATAGAGAATTAAGAATTTCCTTAAAAGTGAAGGTTTACCCAAGATTAATTTAATCTACTACTATTACTGACATGTATTCAGGTTATGACAACACAGCTTACTTCCCCACTGATAGACTCCAATTTTCTCTCTCATTCAGATGCTTCCTTCCAGAACCACATGCCAAGGCATTCATTCAGTTCTGACTCAAAAGGAAGAGTACCACCCACTGAAACAGCTCCTGTGGCATCCTGCGTATTCCTTAGAGAATCTCCTCAGCCTAGGGCCTGGACATCTGATGTGATTATAACCCCAGGCAAAATGAAAAAAAGAAAAAAATTAAATGTATATATACCTAATATACACATATATACACACATATGGAAACATATGGAAAATGTCTCTGCCACATGAGACTGCAGATTAGTACAGCTCTCTTTAGAAAAAAAGAACATAATTTATAAAACATACATGCTGCTTTCATGCTATTCCCTTTCCCTACCTTTAATAGAAAACCCCAGAGAAAGCCATTTATGCTTACTAAAACCAGCAGCATTTCTTGTAAAAGATAAATGCCAAACTATATAGTGAACAGGAAAAATATAACGATGGTTGTTAGCCAATTGGAAATTTATTAGGTTTTTTCTCTATAGATTTTTCTTTTAGGTTTTCCTTTATTTATTTTTTCTTTCTTTTTTAAATACTGTCTTCTCTTCCCAAACCATGAGAACCCTGGCAATGACCATAAAAAAACCCCTTATGCATAGATAGGAAGATTAGGTGTTCAATTTGATTAAAATTTAAGTACATCTGTTAAAACTCGTGGCTAATGGAAGGCCACATGAAGATAACTGCCAATGTCTCCTGTTCCCAAAATAAAAGCCTAAGAATCATATGAGGTGTCTTATTTAATTATCTAATAGCAGTTTTGTTTCAACAATTCTGAAGGAAGCAACTTGTTTGTTTAAATTGCTATCAGACTAACAGGGAAAACAGGTTTTCGGTAGAAGTCGCACTGCACGCAGAAATTCAGAAGGAATAATTACAAGAAATATAATAGCCTTGAAAAGCCAAGTACTCTGTCAGTTCTAATAATCCTTCCTTCATCATAGCAGATGAGGAGCTTTGTAAGGTGATATTGATATTAGAAGAAATAGGGCTTCTAATAATAAAGCTATGCAATATTGGCTCCATCCCTAAATATTTGTGTAGAATTAAATAACATTCTCCTTCATTATTATGCTCCTCAGGAGTCATTCATGATATACATAATAAATCAATAAATCAGTAGGAATGCCTTGCAATGCTAATATGCTTTTAAAAAGAACAAATACAAGGATTAAAATCCTAATTATAGGGGAAATAATGAAGGTGTATGATGGAACTGTAGATTATATATTGCTAAAGGTGTCCCATTTAATTACTATACATACCATTTTCATTCTCAGAGAGGAAATTTACCCCTAAAGCATCATTTTTATCTGACAATACTGACTGCATTATAATCTCATCTAGTACTTTTAATGGTTTGTACTTCATTGATGTTAAACTTGTGGACAGATTTGCCACTTCCTGTTGTAGCCATTTTACATCTTCAGGAGATGCAAAACAGTGAAAACACACTTTTCCTGCCAGCAAAATAGCCCCCTGGCCTCACAAAGGTTCATTTTTGGTTGTTTTTTTTTTTTTTTTCCCAAACTGCTCTTCACTACAGAAATTTTCAAATGCAATATGATCAGCTTCTAAATTTAAGTTTTGGACTGTGTTGACTAAAACTCACAAACGTAATCAACACAGAATGAAGCACCATCATGTAATAAGGTCTAGTAGTCCAAGCATATATACTCGTATGATACAATATAGAAAGGCACGTAGGTCTAATTTTCTATGGATGCATCCATACGGTCAACAAACAAATTTGCAGATTATCTAACATCAGCAAAAAAATTCAAGAACAAACCACCCCAGCAGCAGATAGCTCATATCTGGTATGTAAGCTGTTGCATATATTCAGCTGATTGACTCATGGAATCGCACAAGGCATCAGAAAAAAATAAAGTTATTAAAAACTCTTTGAAATTACTTGGATGTTAATACAAATGTGTTTAGCGAGTTCATAAGCAGAGGGGAATTGCTTTTATTATTTGCACCAAATCGCTCAGTGACTCACATATAAATGTTCCGCAAGTTCAAATATGGCCTAAAGATGTGCTCCCCTCAGTCCTTTTAGTAAAGGAGGGCCCACGTTACAATTTCTACAGCTTTATGAATGGCCTTTGCTGCCTCATGATTGGAAGTCGCTAGCTATATCCACTGGCCCTTGAATGAGTAGGCCATCTTGCAGAGGAGAGACAAATGAAGGAAAGGAGTGTGCCTCAGGGGCAGCTTAAATAGATGGTTTAACACAAAGGTTCCTTTCATTCCTGATCACTGCTCAACTTAAACCAGTGATCTTACTGATACAAGATAAATGGAAAAGAGAGTTTGGACTAACTGAAGAAAGATATAACTAACAACACCCTCCTCCCCACAACAACAACAAGATATAACCTAACGTCTCCTTCCCCTCATTTAGGTCCAACCTTTTTAAAATATTTTCTCAAGCTCTTTGGAATGGTACAAAGATATCCAAATAAATTTGAGGCGCAAGATACAACTAGATGGTGAACTCAGAGTATGATCCCCTATAAGGCGTATGTTACATACTGAGAGTATTCCAGTTGTTTGCAGGGCTCAGTAAAGAATTTTTCTGAGAAAGCCAAATTAAAGGTGGAGAAAGACATTTCTTGCTTTCATCTAATCCTGAGGGATGATTTTATTACTTTTTTATTTCAGTAGTAGGTTCCAGTGAGTAATACTATATTTTAGCACCTCCACTCCACTGTCCTTAAAATGAGCAGATCAATTGGAAATGGCAGTGAGAACTATGGAGTAATTGACTGCTGCATGGAAATACTGCAATTTAGCTGAAGGTTAACTTGAGAGAGGAAGTGAAAAATCACAGTGGTTTAAAAATAACTAATTTCCCCCTATTTTATAACAAAATATTTTAGTGCTTTCTTTCCAAAAAGGCTTGTCATTTCAACCTTCGCTTTTTATTATTGTGGTAGCGTGGGAGGGGGGAGGGAGAAGGGACCAGAAATTACTTCATTTCATTAAACTGCAACAATTATTTGTAAATTCTTTTGAGGAAAATTATAACATTTTATCTCTCATTTAAGAAATTAAAATATATTTTAAAACTTCACAACTTCTCTGAAACAAAATTTTCACCTCTGGTTTAAAGTGATACGTGAGGAATAAATAACAGTGTAGTTTTACAAATAAGATTGCTAATCATAGAATTTTTTTTTCCTAGTTCATTGCCATTTATATAAGGCTCTATTTGCAGATATCACATTGAAATGCCACATTTAAATATTTAGTTTCAGGCTCTCATTTCCACAGACTTTTGAATAAAACCTGTATTTCAAGCAAAATCGTAATAAAACCTTAAGCTCACTAGTCGGTAATGTATTCACACAGCTTAAATAATGACATAGGGAGAAAGAAATTTGGAGACAGAGATCAAGGGGGGGAAAATAAAAATGGTTGTGGTTGAAAAGTGATGGCAAGTGAATGAGGCATGGAAAGTATTTTAGACAAAGCATCAGTATGAAAAAAAATTCTGTTAGAATCTGGACAGACAGCAGGAGTGAATGTGAAACAGTAGGTAGGTGCTAAATGGAGCTGGTTACAAATTCCCATCCAGACAAAATGGATTACAGGTACATAGTATTTTTCATTGATGTTTTGTCAATTTTTGTTTTCCCAGTTACTTATTCCAGGATATTATTAAATGAAAAGAGAAATAGCAGAAGTTTCTACTTTGAACTGGACCCTGAGAAGAAAACTGTGGAAGTTACCAAAGCAGGGTATTTTTGTTTTGTTTTTCTTTTGAAAGCCATAATTTTTGTCATGAATGAAATAGCAGATAACAACACATGAAATGTAGTTTTACAGCTCCAGATCATCTCATCAGTACGTTTTCCAGTCATTCCCTTGCAAAGAGTCTTTCAAATTTCCCTTTAAGCAATCCAGCAGCATTCATTCCTCCTCCGTCCAGGTCCAGTGAGAATGACCAACAGGTCTATTCAGCCTGCGCTTCTCGCCACTTCAATTAGTAAATATTCTAGTGAAATAACATAGTGTATACAGTCACAGTTATTCTCCACAACCAGTCCAAAGTCTCATTAGGGTTTGGGGGTTTTTTGTTTGGTTTTGTTGTGGGGTTTTTTCGGGTTGGTTTTTTTGTTTTTGGTTTTTTGTTTTGTTTTGTTTTGTTTTTTTTTTAAAGAAAACTACAGGCTCCTAAACCTATTGCCTGTCTGGAGAACCCACATCAGTGATGTCCTGGTGTACTAGGTTTTCCTAGCCTGATTACCTCAATTTATCACAATTATGATGAAAAGAGTTCCTGACCTTTCCTGATATTGCCCACAGAAGAAGGAAGAAGCAGACATATATTGTGAAAAGAGGATGCCAGCCAAGGATCTTTGGGATTGTTTTGTTAAATCGTTCACTTGCTATGGATACAAAGTATGTAGACATATATAAGGTGAAACGTTTTGGTCCCTAAATAGACCTAAAACTGTACCTTCCATAGCCATGCCTAAACCCTACATCCACATGCCTGGAGTCCACCAGCTGCATCACAAGGTCTTCTCTTACTGCCTGCAGCAGCGCACAATGCAGCAGCATGCTCTCAGCAGTGCAGCTGAGCTCATATTAAACTTGCCCTATCTTATACTTCACACAACCTGACTATAATTTCTAAATTGATTGATTTCCAAACTGACTCTTGTTTTTTTTCCCCTAACAGAAACTGCAATTCAAGAGGATTTGAATTGTCCTCTATAGATTCCACAGAACTGTATTTGAATGTCTGTGGCTAACTGTGAGCATTTCTTTGCCAGGTAACTCCCCACTACTGCAGCTACTTCTCAGTGTCCTTTACATCTCTTTGGAAGATATCACTTGGGCCATGTAAGGGACTTTATACTCCTAATGTTTGCTCTTGAGTACCCTCTTCTCTCTGTCAAAGTTTTTATAAAACAAAATTATCTGAAAATATTTAGGAAGAGTGTTTTCACCTCCTAATTCCTGTCATGAGTTTTTAGGATCTCTCTTATTTATGTCAACTCTCAAGAGTTAGTAAAGTACAGTAGGGATAAACTGGGATATATAGGCTCTAAAAAGTGCCTATAGACTCACAGGACATAAAATATCCTGGCAAGTAAGGCTGCCCACTCCGCCCAGTCATAAATCTCTACCTTGAGAGTGATGAAGTCCTGGATGACAGTGAGTGATTTTGGGCTCTTGAAGTGTGTGGGATGGAGGTGCAGGGTAAAGCTGGGACCTAAAGGTTACATTAAGATTTCTTTAGCTCCTTAATGTATCCCCAGATATATGCAGGTGTTTCTTGCTATGGGGGATAACCAGTAACCTAAGCCAGAAAATTTCATTGTGAGAATCCCAGGTTGCCTGTCCTTCATATGTTTATTTTGTAGAAGGGCCAGTCTAGCTCTGCACACTCCTTTGCTTCAGGAAATTATTAATTGTTTTGTGCTTGTGCAAAATCAAGAGATCCCTTAGAGGCTGTTTATCAAATACAGTTGTTATTTTTCCATTTAACAATCTTTTTATCCCCTTGGTGTTTTTATAATTTTCTTAGATATATTTCAGTCTTCACACTTTATTGAAATGTACTGGCTCAGCACGTGTTGTTCGTGGACAATAACAAAATTGACAAAATGTGTTATTTAGTTGGCGCTACCTACTCTCTCCTATTATTTCAGCTAAAGAAGTTGTTATGCCTGAAGACTGCTGGGCTTCAGGCACAGACATATGAAGTAGTTGGCTTTTCTTTTTAAAACTATATGAATAGTTAAACAAAGATCCTTCAACAACATTTACAACTCCAGTTGCATTCATTGTTCCATTTGTTCAACAGTTTAAAGAACAATTTAATTTAAATTCATTTTGGTTTAAAAGGCAAAATATTCTTTCCTTTTTTTTTTGTTTGGTTGTTTTTCTGTTTTGTAGCTGAAGATTTTAGTGCAAAGCTTTTGGTAGGTCACTACTTCTGCCTCAAATCCTCTGGCTATACACATAGGCCACAAATTTACTGAAATAAAACCCAATATTCGATAACTATGTCATTTTAGTGAAGCCAGTATGCCCTTCAGGCTGGTCACATATTCCAAAACTCTCCTGCTATTAAAGCTGACCAAATTTTGATGGAATGCATTCTTTGATTGCAAGCTCCCTGTGATGACATTTCAGAGCATCTAGCCCAAGCCTCTTTAGCTTGTTTCTTCAGGAAGCAAATGTTATTGGTGAGAAATCAGTGGACCTCAGTTATTCCAATTAGTTCAATCCTTATCAGTGTTATTCACTCAACAGTCAATGCAATTTCAATAACGTGAAGAAGCACACATTAAAAAAAAAGTCAACAGATCACATTCTAATAGCATGTTTAAATTCTTATTACAAAACAGGACTTCTTGATATAACACTGATGTTTCCAGAGAATAAAATTATTCTAGTTTCTAATGGACTTTAACATAACTATGATTGCAGGCTCAATAACCTGTTTATTTGGTCAAATATTCCTTTAGGCAGTGCTATTAAAACTTTGTTTCTTTTTAATAGCTTCTGTTTGTGGTAACACTTATGCTAGTCCAGCATTTCTGAGGTTTTCTATTTGTTCTACAGCTTTTGACTGTATTGTCCTGCTTGTCCTTGTCACAGTATATCAGAGCACATTTGTCTCTCTGCTTAACTTTAAGTAGAGATGGTTGTTGCATTTGTTGTCTTCAAAAAGCATGAAAACAATCACTGAGTGGGTGGGGATCCCATTTTATCATTATCTGTAGAATATTATCTTCAATAGCTATGAATTAATAAACTATTTTCAACTGAGAGTGCATATAGGTCTTCATTCTGAACAGCTGGCTTACCTTTTGTTTTTGTTAAGGAAAACAATCTTATTCCCAGTCATGTGCTATTCTCTTTAGGTCTTTTAATAAGTTAATCATGGCTCCATAGCTTCAGAGCTTGTCTCTGTCAACAATATCTGGATCTTTCTTCTCCTCATAACCAAAGAGGAGGAGGACTATAGTTTTCCCATGAAGAATGAACTCAAAAGACTCTTATTACTGAGGTGGAATGATAACTGTAGTGTCATAAACTTACTCTATAAACTCCCTGAGGACTTTTGCAAAGGTATAGTGCCAGTTATTGATAAAGTCAATTCTGCAAGAATGTCCAGAACTTGCTGGGAGTATCTCTGCATGAACTGGGATGGAGAATACTTTAGTAAATTTGAGTTGTTGTGGAATGTTCTCGAGTCTGGAGATGGAAACAAGAATTGCAGAGAAGTCACTAATGCTATTCTGTATAGGCTTATTGGTATACGAGAGTCTAGTGTATAGCTTACAGTACATAGGTGAGAACTCTCCAACTCTATTATTGCCTGCTTTTTTCCTCAACTGTTTCAGGTAAACACTGGTTACTAGCCAACAAATAAAAAGGAACCCAACACTTGTGTGCCAGATGTGCATTGGTATGCCAGGGCAATCTACCTGCAGAGTGTGCTTCATACCTTTTGTTTTACAGAGCATGGATGGAATAAATTACACAACACTTGGTCTGATCTCAGAAATCCATTAGTGAGAATAAATTTTTTGCACAATATCAACACTTCAGAGTGGACCCTTGAGTATCCTAACACAGGCATGACTAAAAACTCCACAATACCTTTAATTTTTTGCCAAAATATTGTGATAGAAAGGGAAATTTCCATATCTAAAAACACAGCTTGACCCTAAAGGCCTCTAAAACTGTACTAGTTTCTAATATTTCTAGGTAATCAATTAGACAATCCAGTGTTTTTCTTCAAAGATGTTTGGCCAAGAGAAATCAGGTGAGAAGAGTTGTTTCACTTTCCCTGATGAAGGTCATTGACTATTGTCTGACAAGTCAGCAGTAATTAGACAAAACTGCATTGCAAGGCTTAATAAATAAAGTTGCTGTTCTGCCCTGCACAATTCTGTCTGGCACCCACAAGAAAACAGAGCTGAAATTAAGTCTCTATTCATTACAAAAATAGTCTAACAGTAATTCAGAGCTATGGACTGTCTGTTGTTTGTCAATGCTATTGAATGGTTTCTATCTACTGTAACAAATCACTCAACAGTAAAATAAATGGTAGTTGATTGTATGCCAATGGTATATTTAACAGTACTCTATTGTATTGAATGCTGCTGGAAATGTAACAGGTCTCGATAGGGGGAAAAATACATGCTATTTTTAAAAATAAAATATTGATGTAATTGGCTTTCCCACCCACAGTGCTTCAGAAGCCTAGAAGCAAGATTAGTTTTAATAGTTCGTTAGAAAAGTTAGGGAGATTGAAGAAAAAGGATCTTGTTGACTTCAAGGCATTTTAAAAGTATTTCATTAAAAGGAACAACTATCACAGACCTCCTTAGAATGAATTCTCAGATTTCCCTCCGCCTCCCCAACAGTTGAAAAAAAAAAAAAAAAAAAAATCAAGTAGCATCCTACAGTGCTAAGAGAAAGAATGGAATAGTAACGTTCCTCCTAATGAACACTCTCCGGCAAAGAGGAGCAATCATGGAGCTAAAGCTATAATCATTCCTTACTGGCAGCCAGTTTTACTGACTGATTGGCAAGCAGGCAAGACCAAACAATGGTGGATGGTTTGCATTTACTGCAAACTTACCCTCTGAGGGTAGAATTTTCCTCCGCTGTCTTCTCTGTTTGCTGTTCTGCATTTGGGTCTCATTAGGTCACAAGAAGGCTTTCTCCTCCTTCACTTTTCTTTCCTTTAATCCTGGCATTCTGACTTTTTGTAAGCGGACAAGTTGATAGTTGCTGCAAGGTCCCATCTGGTTTAGTCTGAACCAGCAAAGAGAACTCGAAACTGCTCTTATTTTTGCTTCTACTAAAAGGGTAAGAACATTGGTCTTTCATTTCTTACAGCAGATGAACAACACAGGTCCAAATTGACAACAAGACTTTCATATGGGGACTGCCATTCATGAGATCCTACAGCAAATAAGAAATTCATAAGTCCCCCAATTGCTGGCCCATAAAGACAGGAGTATTCCTCTGTCCAAGGGATACAGCCTGGATGAACGATAGTCAGCAGAAATGCATTTACTGAACTGTTACATTTAGAGTAAAAAGGACAGGAAACACTTTCTCTTTGAAAGGTACTAATCAATATTGGGTACCCATATATCATAAAAACCTCAAGCAGGAGAACGTTTTTTTTCCTAGCAGGAAAAATAATAAAAGCAAGCAGGACCAACAACAATGGAAAGTTCACCTATTGAAACAGTTTAAAATTGGCAGCCAGCTGATAAGTACAACCCTTTCACCTGACTCAGCTGGAGAACATGGCAGCATTTAAATGGTTCCTCTCTTCCCAGAGTTTGCATTAATGAGATTTTTTAGGACTCAGGTACTCGGGCAATTGTGAGCTAGAAAACTATAATTAAATGAACAAACAAATAACAGACAAACAAAAAAAACCCCCTTGTTTTTCCTTTTCAGGTGTGAAATAATTAAAACTATTTTCAATATACTATTTGCAGGGTCAGAGGGGAGAGGAAGGAAGAAAGGGGAGTCAAATTATTTCAGCCAACAAGGATCAGTGCACCAGTCATACATAAAAACACTTACATCAAAGTCTACTTTCTAATCAAAATCTGAGATTTCAAGTAACTGCTTAATGTGTACATATGTTTTACTTATACCACCAAAATGTGCTGAAAACACAGAACTGTGCAAAACATGTGTGAACGCGTGCATACCCAAACCCCCCTCCTTTCTCTTTTCTACGTCCCTTACAAAAACGTAAAACCCGTCCAATTGTTACAAGTAATCAGGAACTATCATCTTTTTGTCTCCTAACCCTGTAAGATGACTTTCTTTCACTAGGTATTATGAAGTGGTTTAAGAAACTTTTAAGAACAGGCTTGTCCCAGTATTGCTTAGCTCAGGAGAACTGACACATCACGTGATATCAAAAACTAGTGAGACAAAGTTGTTTAGAAATGCATACAAGTGATGCAACATGCAAAATGAGTGCAAATCTGATTCATTGATTTCACTGACAAAGTAAAACATACAGATCCATGCCCTCAATAGTATCCTTTTAATCTGTCCACATGAATGTATCCAAAAGATAGAACACCTACATAACCAAAGTTTTGCCGGACTGATCCTGCATTCTTTGTATGCGCTCCTGGGGGAAGGAGCAAGGTAGTATGTTTAAATAGAATTTTTAAATGAGGATCCATCTTCATTTCTTGACTTGGTGTGACTAAAAATCACACAAGCTAAAATACATTTTTATTTAGTCCTAGATAGGTATGTGGCATAGTAATTCATAGGCTTTCTCAGTAGATAAATTTTTAACCTATGAGGGAATTATTTCTATCAACATTATTTTTAGATTCAATGTGACTCATCTGGATGCCAACAACATAATTAGAATAGAATTAATACAACAACAACCCACATAGCATCTGATTATATTTCAATAGCCTTTTTTTTCTCTTAAACAAGCAGCTTTATTAGTAACATGAAAATGGAGCATGCTGAGCGAAACAGGCACAGTGCTTTGCAGATGAGCTGTGGATTCACAAAGAAATCCTTAAGTTTATAAACTGCAGAATAGAGAATCAATTTTGCTGCATGGAGAATACTTAATTACAGTAACATTTATGCCCAGAAAATGACATTCTGAAAAGTCCATGAAAAACTGACACTGATGTCCCACTGAGAGGCTTTTTTTTTCTTTCCATAAATAGACTGCAGGGCCTAGCTATTTATTGCCTGTGATACTATGAAAGGAGGAGAAGACTGAAGGTTTGTGAGGATACGTTGTACTCTGCATTCATTGAGAAGGGGGAGAGCATATATACAACCCTTAAAACTGCTCAAAATCAGCAAAAAAGGCCAGGAGCATTTACCAAGCATACAGATATCTATCCATCACCTGGAGGAACGATGAAAAGAAGGTAAGAAGATGAAGCACAAAGTAACAAAAATATTTAAGCTATTTTATAAACTACCTTATCAAAAGTAAGGATCTTTGATATTCACATGGAAGCCAGTTTTAAAGGCATGTTGTGCTGAAGTGATTGGTAGGTATGAACAGCTGTAAAAGAAAATCTAATGCAAATCCATTTTTAAAACTCAGTCTGCCTCCCTGATGGCCCAAATCCCCCTTTCACAAGGCACGATGATGGAAGAGTGCATTGGTATTGCAGAGAAGCAACTCCTAGCTAAGTAGGCATTTGTCTCTCTCATTGCTTCTCCACGAAGAAATCTGGGAAGCCTGGAGCCAGCAAGCCCGCAGAGATGGCAAGACAAGGGTGCTGGAAGATTATGTTAAATTACTATGGTTTCTATGTCATTTTCTGGCTCCAAGAGCATTGTTGTATACAAGTATTGGGAGGGGATGGAGATGCAGACGACAGTGGATGGGATAAAGCAGCAATCCAAGTAACTCCCAAAGTCAGATGAGGATAGGGAAGGAGAATCAAGAGGAAAACCACAGTGTGGAACCACATCCTTCCAGGAATAAGCACTAAGAGTAAAAATATGAGAATTTTCCCACACTTTCAAAGAACTTGAAAAAAATAATAATAATAAGGCCCTGTTATACACCCAAAGTAAGATTTATATTGTAGAAAGACTGTGTGAAGGCCTTCTTTAAAGCTGTTTCACCTTCAAAATTTTACTTTCTCCATGGAAGAATTTGGTTAGGAAAATCCCATCCTAATCTTATGTTATAGTTTTCCTCAGTGCCTCTGGTTCCTTTGAAGACATGTGAAATACCTTGAGCTCAGACTCATTGCATACAGGCAAATTTAATGTTTATATTTGTCAAGTTTTTATTATAAACTTCTGCAAAACACTTAATTTAGTATGCCAAAACACCATTATTAGAACAAAACCAGATCCTTCAAGAACTATTATTTGTGATACTCATATAAAAATAATTCAGTCAAAGACTCATGGAAATTAGTAAATTAGTATGATATTAAGTGTACCTAACAGGTAAAAAAAATAAATAAAATCAATATTCAATTCAATGACAGACTTTACAATCAAAGATTATTAGCCTAACTAAGCAGTTAAAAGAGAAAAGGTTCATTTTCTGTATGATTGTTACTTCAGTGAAATAGAAGTAAAGGGAAAATACGATCAGCCTCAGGGATTTAAGAAAAACAGTTATAAAATCTAGTTAATTTTTTTAATGATGAAAACAAACCCATCTTTCTTAATGGCAAAGACACAGTACTCATTGTAATCAATTTTTATATAGCTTCTTTAAAGGAAAACTTATTGATGAAGATAAAATTTCATGCTTCTTAGCAGGCTGAAATTGGCTGATGATGAAAGCTACAGAATTCATTGCTCTGATTAATAAGCAATAAGTTAAGAGCAAAACGCTGCAGAAATTATTTCTAATCAGATTTTTTTGCTTTGCTTGTTGAAATGTGATCTGAAAATTATCCAAATGGGAGGATTGCAATAAAATAACTGATTGAATTGAAAGACTGTAGAACTATTTAAATCTCCAGAGCTCTAGTTCCTCTTAAATAATACTGACACAATGAGTGCTGATGTCAGTGTACGCTAATGTCAGCATTATGTAAACTTAAATTATTCTTGCTTCTCAGCCCTAACATTGGGACAACACAGTTGTCAATCTCCAACACACTAAATGCTCTGCCAGAAGAAAAAACAAGTCCTGCTGTGGGTACAAACTGTGCCTTTGGAAAGGCTTGCATAGGAACACACTGATGTGGGGGTCACCTCTATGTGCTACCTCCCTGTAAAAAGGAAATTATAAAAGAGCATCTTTATTTACACAGTACAACAAAACTGGAGGAGTTTAAAAGATTAAAAGAACTCTTACTTTTTATAAAGAAAGAAGTAGAATTTGAGAAAGATGAATCCAGAAGTTTCTTTGACAGTAATTATTCCCTTTTCAGCTTTGCATGCAGAAAAGCATTACCGGAATTTCATTATGATCCCTGTTATTTAATCAATTATTTTGGTAGGGAGGTTAAATTAACTATCAAATGGGAATTAACTGGAATTTAAAAGAGCTGTAGGAGGAACCACAACAATGAGATATTACAGAGTTCTTTATGTGAGCCTGAATTTGAAGAAACCATTCATGAAAACATTTTAGATTGCTACTAATTAATCAGATTGATACATATAGTCTCAAAAACACATCTGACAGCTAATGGTACTTCTCAAAAAGCCTGATCCAAAGCCTATTGAAATCAAAGGAAAGACTCTCATTGACTTTGATTATGCCACACAAATGTAATTCTCAAATCTATAGAGTGCCCAGTAAATGATCTGCATTACAACAATCATATTGTTATAACAATATTATTGCATGTTTTTAATGACTAGTCTATTATTTTTAAGATGCCAAGCATTTGCTGAACAGCCTATACATTTAAGAGACCCATTTGTAGGCTACAATGCAAAGTTAATGAGAGCCTTTACACAGATTTTAATAACTGATTCCACAGGACTAATTTCAGCACAAGATGCCAAGCATGAATAAGAGTGACAGAAGGGGTTCCTTTGAAGCAAATTTGATATTTTTTTCATGTTTTAAAGAATGGTATTTTATTTTGCAGAAAAATCAAGTCTTTCCTCAAAGTGACCCCCTTCTGCTGCTGCTCTTAATTTTTCTAAAAGCAGTCCCATGAAATCAATGCAGTTACGCTCTGTCCAATTCAATGGAGAAAAAAAAGTGCTAGTAAAGGTGGAGGATATTCAGATATCCTTTTATTTATCATCTTTGTTCCTTTCCTTCATCCACCCTCTTTTTTTCTTAATTTTGCACATGGAGACTTTTCCTTTCCTTTTCCATAAGTAATAATGTTTCCCAGCAGAAAGTCATAATCTTACATTAACCTACTGAGAAACTGTATATTGCCGTTTCTTTGCCTAAGGACAAATTAAGTGTATTTATGGAATAACAAATACAATTTGGAGCAGCAAAACCAAATCAATGTATAGCATCACTCCATGGAGAAATTCCATGTTAGGTATTTGTGGAAATTATCTGTATGTAGTTTTTGGTGGTTGAGAACAAACAACATTAAATCATTATATGTCTTGGCAGTCTTTGGTGATTGGTAGGTCCCTTAGAAGTTACAAAACATCTCACACTGATCTTAAAGGTTTTTCACAACCTAGATGATTCTATGATTCCAGGAAAAAACTGTGCTTGACTCTACCCCGTAAGTAGAGGGGATTGTTACTGGCATATTTATAAGATGTATATTGGATAAAGCACTTAAAGCGATAGATAGTAATTAAAAAAGACGTAAAAAATGGATCGCTCCTATAGCACAACAGAAATTTCAGGAGTACGTTGCATTCCAGAATCTCCGATTCTCTAGTTAACCAAGTTAGCACCACACAGAACATCCTATCCACTTCTCAAAATAACGTAACTACAATGTGTTTAGACAACAGTGACACATCTGAAAACAAACGAAATGAAAGGAACATTAAAAAGATAGTTAAACTTCAGAATAGAGTCAGTTAACAGACATACACTTGGAACACTGAATCAACAATAAAATTGTGACTTAATATTTCAGTCTTCTAACATTGCAACTTATTACAGCCTCAGGTAGTTTTCCATAACCACAGACAAAATGTTTTATAAGTGTCATTCAGGCAGAAAGGTTTTCAGAATGATGGGGGAAGAACCTTTTTTTTTTTTTTTAAATTTTTAATAATCAGCATCCTCCACAATGACCCAACACAATGGATTACTTCATTTACACATACAGTCAATGACTGCGTGACTGCCTGCTTTCTTTGTATGTTCGCACCATTAGCAGTGGTTAACTGAAATTAAACTGTCATAGGCTTAACATAAAATGTCATCTGAAATCAAAAGAAATGTATTGTTTTACACTGGAATGTGAAGCTAGAAATACAGTAGTGGTCGCCTGGTATTATTTGTCTAAGACAAGAAGCAACAACAAGTGAACCTTTACTAATTTTTTTATTATTATTTTTCAAGGCTGACATCACCTTCCTATTCCCTTGTTTTCTTTCTACTGAGAAGGTTTCTTCAAACTTATCACTGGAAAACAATTTGGAATAAACCCATAATTCAATAACTTGTTCTCTGTTTACATTCTATTTCCAAATAGTTCATAATCTTTCCAAATCTCTCTGCCGTAAAGAATTCTTTAATACAGCTTATCTAGTCAAGTACTGCTGACTCCTAGCGACGCACTGTGAACAGCAGCATTTAAGCTGCCTTCTGAAGGTTACGTCTACCTGGCTCAAACCAGAGCTGATTTGACATGCGTGCTGACATCTCCCAAACTGAAGTGTCGTTCTCCTCCAATTTTCCTTCTCCACCCCGGCCCCTACCAAAAGATGTGATGTAATGACAGTCTATCAGCACAGGTATCCTGTTGGGTTTGCACAGCCCATGAGGAAGCTTATGCTGGTACAGTTTTGTATCCAGCTTCCTCCGGCTAAGGTGTGAAACACATTAGCCACATCTACACAAACTGCTGATAGCACGAATGATACACTATTCCAACAATGGATACAGCAAAGATTATACGGGCTTTACCGGAGGAGGTTGGACTTATCAAACAGTATCCTTTGTCCCCATTTTTCTCAACTGTTTAATTGACAAAAAGGAGAATAGCAATTCACCTATAAAATAAGTCTGTCTAGGGTAAAGGGAAATGTACTTGTCTGAGCAGTAGTATCTGAACAGAGTTAGACATTCAAATAGTGCTAAAAAAAATTAACAAGAGACACGAACATTGCCGCATGGAATCACATCTTCACATACCTTGCACCACTCCATCTTCTCCCACAATTTTTTGTGTCCCATACATTAGGGCCTCTTGGAACATTACATAGGAAATACTGTAAGTGGATTGAAAATCCTTTCTGCATATTCAAGACAGTCATTTGAAAAATTAAAATTTAAAGAAAATCAAACAATATTGCTATCAGTCTTGGGGAAACGTTAAGTGCTACAGGAATATTACATGAAAGCACAAGAATTTTTTTTGTACCTAACTGACCTCAAAAACCATGATAAAATAAATTTAAAAAGCATACATCATCATAATTGAGGTTTGTACTGGAGGGGCTGAAGGCATCATTTTCCACATTGTTATGCAAGAGTCCTGGCTTTTAGCCTCGCTACACGTGATACAGGCAGTTAAAATACTGTGCTTCAGAATGGAATTGTGCTTTACCTGGAATTATGGAGGAGGTTTTGGTTGAATATTGCCATAATGTTATTTATTGTGTTCAGTCCTTACTTCCTTACTTCATTTTATTATTTCACTTTGACTGTTTCTTTCATGTATATTTTTTCCACAAGTATTTCTTTACTGTGTGTGCTGCTTTTGTTCTCACCGCTGCTCTTTTATTCTGTGACTTGCAGAGCTCAACACAATTAAGACAGTTAAATCAACATTACCAACCTACTCAAATTCTCTTGGCACAGTAACTATCATTTAAGATTTGCATGTCCTACACAGCTTTGGGCTTTTTTATTCTGGAAGGTCACCTCAAAGTCATCTCAGAATTACTGAACTGTTTATTGATCTCCTAATTATTCTGTGTTTGCAATTCTGGAGCTGTCTCAAGATTAGCTTAGCAATTTAATTAAAAAAATAATATTTATTAAAAAGAAATATTTTCTTAAAAGGAAATAAAATCTCAAAGCTGTTCAAGGGAAGAGGATGACAGTTAATTTCCACTGAACTCTGAGGATGGAAATAAAAATAAGAAGCAAAGCTAAAGTCTGATCTACATGACAGTGCTTTCCTAAACAAAAACACAACAAAGAAACAACAGATTTAGCTTTTGAGTAATGTGGCTGCAAAGGGTATGATTATACTCCAGGAATTTCAGACAGGTTTTGCTGGCTGTATTTTGCAGAATCATTTCAGACTTGTTTTGTGTATATAATTCTTGTTCCCCACAAAATGTTCCTGAGGATGAATTTAGAGACACCAACGAAGAAAGAGAAAAATATTTCCTTAGTGAGGTATTGACACTGCTTACACTACAGCATCTCTTGGTATTTATCCTTAAAGGTATTTCTATGCTCTTCTGATTAAATATGTTCAACAAACTGAATATGACTTAAGTTAGCTTCACAATGCAAATATTTAAAATTTTTTTACTGGAATTTACCACATGGTTCATACAGTTCAACGCTGTGTTTTAACAGCCAAGAGTTCTGTGCTGTAATACAGACAAGATTTGGAGCGTAGCTGTTATTTTAAAGATGGACCGAGTGACCCCACAAGTTAAAGTTAAAATAAACGTCCCTGACCTCATTTGTGGTCTCTAGCTAGCTGCTAGCTATAACTTTTTTTGCAGTCTCAGCAATCAATAAAAATCACCCAGATTTTCAATATTCCTCTGAAGGGAAGGAAAACACCTCTCTTGCTCACCTGAGCAGCTTTACTTCACAAGAGAGAGAAGTAGTGCTTTGTATTTGGTGACCATGGTTCATTGCCGGGTAGTACTTCATTTTTACACAGAGACTATTCAATACAAAGCTCAGTGTAGGACATGACCTAAAATTACATCCATACGTTTTCTCCTTCAAGGCTAATCAAAGAATCAAAAGGGACCTAAACAATCCATGGTCCATTTTCTCTGCACCAACACAGCAGACTGCATTCCCTGCCTGCTAGATGTCTTTACAGATTTAGCAAACATATATATCCATATATCTCTATTTGATCCACAACTTTATTGCAATCAACAAATAATACTTTATGCAGAATAGCTACCCACGGAAACGCCTCTCAGCACCTCCTTCTGTTTTAACATTGATAAATTATGATTTTCTAAGCAATTTTGCATGACTCCATACTGGTTTAATCTTGATACCGTGCCCAAACTTGCTTCAAATGTTACTGATCTCTTCGTGGTCTTGAATGTTTAGTTTGGCTATTTGTAGCATTTTCAGTTGCTATTGGTTATAAACTAATAGGCAATTTTACAGAGCAGCTCACAAAGAAAAAAAAAAAAACAAAAAAAAACAAAAAAAACCCCCAAAACCCAAACAAACCCAAAACCAAACTTTAAGATGGAGTTCTGAAGAGTCCAAGAAAGCTACAGAGAACTCCTTTGGGAGCAACAAAGCAATCCTTTGAGGTAAGAAATTGTAAAGCCTCCACATTTGTCTGGCAATGATTCGGAAAACCAATGGAAGTGTTTAATTATTGACCCAGCTAAACATAATCGTCTTCCCAATAAATCAAGATAACACGATTGTGAACATTAATCTATGAACACATTTGCTGTTATCTTGTATTTGCATTTAGTAGTCATTTCCACATACTGTGATATTAAAACATGCTAGTGTGGTATGTAGAGCGCTGTGATTTTATTTTCCCCCCTCACACACCCCATGAGAAGAACATGGGCTTCATACACTGGCTTTGCTTTAGGAAACACTTGCTGAAGTCCCTGTAGAGTACCATTTACATCATGATCAAACAAAATCACTTTGTTTTTCTAATGAGCTGACTGAGGCAGGATGACTACCATGTGCAGATAGCAAAAGAGTAGCTTTTGTTTTAAAAAAAAAAGTTCATAATAATTACTAATGGGCTTTCCTGTAGCTTTTGTGGTAGCCATGTGCACAGCCATATATTTTATAGTACAGTTGTTCATTATTACTGGTAAAAAGAACTACAGAGTTACACAAAACAACCACCTGGGTTGCAAGGTAATGTAAAAACCTCTATATTAGTTTCATTTCTCCTTACTCTTTTTTTTATTCACTGTTTATTCCCATTCTCCATTATATTAAATATTTTTATCTTAACAATACCGGGCTCAGTTTATTTGTTTCCATTCCTTATTTCACTAATACTCATTAGACAAATGCACTTGAAATTACCCAAAACTTCACTGACATTTCCCTTTGAAATCATGCAAGAATTTATACAGAAATTATTTTTCAGCACTGTTATTTTACTGGTTTGAACAGAGCATTAGAGGGAACTGAATACACTTCGGGTTGTTGGAAATACATTCTGTACCCACAGTCCTCTCCTGTCAACCTGGCTCACACTAGTAATCCTCCTGCATGTGGAAGCATCCGATTCCTTCCAGCTTGACTGAGAGCATCAACAGATGCACTTACTCAAGTGCTTAAACCTAAGCATTCATTTATTTTCATTACGATCTGGAGCAAGAGCATTCTGTAGACACAACAAACAGGATATATAGAAGGGCTGAAAGAGCCCTATTCTGGGTCTGAAGTTAACGGAATGAATCAAAGCTTTCTGAAAGGCTGTTAAAGTTTCCTGCAGTCAATGGAAACACAAGTATTCTCTGCAACGGCCTTTGGATCACAGCACAGACAAATACTTAAACAGTAACATCAGATGTGAAGAAAACAAAATATCCCAACAATATAATAACAACTGTAAACTGTTCTAAGTTGTACAGCTTTTTGAAAGCCTCCCTAATTCACATTGACAAAAGGCAGTGATACAAATAAGGGAATCTACAGACACACATCTTCTTTCAAATCAAAGCAGATGAGTCATCTGACAATCTAGCTGTTGCGAAACAAAGACAGAAATGAGAAAATTGTGTCAGTTGATTACTTGATGAGATTTTGTTTCATGTATTTTATTTTTGGTATCTGATTACCGCTGTTATTTATGTTTTTATAGAGTGCTTTCATTGGCTCACTTGCTGATTTTTGAAGATAAAAATCCAAATTACAATTAAGTTGAAACTGGATTTACTTCAAAAACAAACAAGAGAGAGAGGAAGAATTTCCTGTGTAATGGCTGACAGTGAAATTGAAGTAATGGGGTCCCATTTAAATACCAAGAACTTGGCAGACCTAGCAGCACTGAATTTGCATAGGCTGTAAAATCTCAGGCATACTTTGGAAGCTTGCTGGAGTGCTTCACAGAATATAAAACTTCTTGGCATTGTTACAAATCTTGATAAATTAATAGGAGAAAGCAAAACACAGTTTACAGCTAATTTTGTTTTCCAGGTATGAGGTTTTCTTCTTTCTCCATCTCCCCCTGCTTCAAATTTTTCTGCCAAATCTTCCCTCTGTGCCCCTCTACGCCTCACAATAAATAATTCCAACTGATTCAAAAGATGCCTGCTAGTGAAGGCACAGCTGATCAACATGGCTTTTCTGCTGCCAAACTTCAGCCAATGAGCTATTCATGGCTCCAGTCCCTGTTTCTGCTCATTAGGCCACTGGGAATTGTATGAATCATTTTCATTCCCTGCCAGGAAGCAACGCCAGTGTTTACTATTACTTATGCAAAATAATTTTCCAGAATCACTTTACAAATGCTGAATGCTCAGTTGACTTATAAAGACTGAAATGAATTAATAAGAAATAAATAAGCACTCCCAACTGCATGGGTTATCAGTTTTACGCACAAGATGGGTAAAAGCCTTACACACTTCCACTAAGCTGGAATTACAATAACGCCTTTTCTCTCGGGAGAAACAATGGCTAAAGTACAAAATTAAGATGTGCGTTATTTTTCTTTCATAACAACAGGGAGTGGAGTTGTTTGAAATGAGTTTTATGGGGTATGCAAATGATGCTAGGCTATAGGTTGCCTTTACCCTTCTATTTACCTTCCTCCTGAGTACTTTCCAATTGCTTTTTCCTCACGCAGAATGATAGGATGCAGCAGGGAAATAATACCCCTAAAATGTAAACCTGCAACAAGCCTGCAACGGGGAAAGGAAAAGCTCTTGCAACTGGATTGTGAGAGCTACTAAGGAGAAACTTGAATAGGCAGCCAAACAACAAAATAAGTAACGACATAATTGAAATCTATAAATCAGGACAATAATTGTTTATAATAATTTGCCTGTCAGTTAACTTGACTACATTTGATCAGCTATAAAGACATTACTGTTAACTCAATAGAAGGGAAATTCTATTGAAAAACAGAAAGAAGTCTTTGTTGGAAAACCAGCAGAAAATTGTGCATAAAACCTGATGGGAGCCTCAGAATAATCTCATTAAAGTGGAACACACTTATTCAAGACAGACAAAAAGGGTTCACAGCAGTCTTAAAATCTGTTTTAGGAATTTCACTTTATCTCCTTCTCAAGTAGAGTTCTCTCCAATTACTCTATATTAAACTCTATGACATTTTAATGTTCTCAGCAGGGTAAGGATTTGTCCAGAGCTAGTCATTTTAATACTCAATCTACAAAACAGATCAACCTGATAAAGACAGATCCCAAACCATAAATCTGTCTTTCTGTAACACAGAAAGATACATTGGCCCTAACTTTTCCTCTGTGCTCACCCTCTCCTCGCAGCAGGCTTTCCACAGACTTGTTAGAAACCTGTTGTGGTTTAACCCCGGCCAGCAACTAAGCATCATGCAGCCACTCCCCCCAGCAGGATGGGGGGAAGAGAATTGGAAGGGTATAAGTGAGAAAACTCATGGGTTGAGATAAGAACAGTTTAATAATTGAAATAGAGTAGAATAATAATAATATTGTATTTAAAAAGAAAATAACAGAGAGAAATAAACCCCAAGAAAAACGACTGATGCAGACGAAAACAATTGCTCATGACCAACCAACCGATGCCCAGCCTGCCTCTGAGCAGCAGCCCCCCTGCCAACCTTCCTCCCAGCTTATACACTGAGCATGACATCATATGGTATGGGATATCCCTTTGGGCAGCTGGGGTCAGCTGTCCCAGCTGTGTCGCCTCCCAACTCCTTGTGCACCCCCAGCCTACTCACTGGTGGGGTGGGACAAGAAGCAGAAAAGTCCTTGGCTCTGTGTAAGCACTGCTCAGCAGTAATGACAACATCCCTGTGTTATCAACACTGTTTCCAGCACAAATCCAAAACATAGCCCTGACCTAGCTACTGTGAAGAAAATTAACTCCATCCCAGCCAAAACCAGCACAAAAAGCCACTCTTTAAAGGAACACTGTCAGGAGAGGTTTACTCAGATTTCCTTACTACATTACTAGTCATAACTCAATGCATTAATGATGCAGCAATTTTTTTCCTTGAAGATTTTACTATTTGTGTGTTTTTATTTTTCACTGCCTTGGACAACAAATCAGCCAGTTTTCAGTTCAAGACTTAAAGCCTAGTTGAACATGTTGATATTCAAACACAGGAACACAGTTTCTCAGTGTGTATGTAACAATTTGTTTCTACTTAGCTTGTGAAACCTCACTTCAGTATTTTTGTGCCTGGAATCCCCACACTTCCTCACTTTAACAGTATGCCCTGTTTTACACCTAGGAATCCATCTGCATTTTCTCCTGGTCTTCACCAGGTTCCCATCTCAATACACCCATGTCCTCCAAAGCCTTTCAGTAGCCTCAGCTTCTTTTCTTCTTCTCCCTTTCCTGCTCTGTGCCACGCAGGCCCAGGCAACAAGTACACATGTGCTCACCGGCCACATCATAGTATGACTTGCATCATAATATTGCCTTTGCTGTCTCTTTGTCCTCTTTGTAAATATTACTCTAAAATATTAGTCTACTGTCAAACTTGGTTGTAACAAGTGATGGGGCACAGGATGGACAAATAATTTCATGATATTAATCTCTTTTCATTAGGAAAACTAGGCTAAAATAAAGTGCAAATATTTTTCTTTAGTCTAAAATACTTTAAATCAGATTTAAACTGTGTTTTGAATCATCTTCGACCTCCTTGCAAACATCTAGTGATTTTTATGAAATCTTAAATTACATTACCATGCCCCTCGTAAGCAAGAGATTTAATCCCTGTTAATCCTTGATGCTAATGCCCTCAATACGATGTTTTCTATGATCCAATTGCAATTTGCAGACTTCGAACAAATTTGCCAATGATGTAAATGCTGCCTTTCAATAGATGTTTATGGTAATACCTTATTTGCCGTTCTCCACCACATCAATGACTGCTGAATTCTTAACACCGCCAAACTGCCCTCTGTTGTATAGCAAAGAATGAGAAGTCTACGGGGCCACTACCACCCTTCCTTGCCACCCACAGCTACTTAGGTTACCAAGGTAAGACACAATTTTTGATGTGACTCTAAGCAATTGTTTCTAACATCATCTATTACAGATTCTTCCTCTTTTAGCAAGATAAACAGCTGGAAATGTTTCCCTTTTCCTTGTCTCTACAGACACCTCCTTACTTTGTACCTTCCCACCTTCAGCTTTCCCCTCAGGCACCCACAGTCCACCTCCCACCGACTGGGATTAGCTCAGCAGACCCATTAACCAAAAAAGTACCTGTTTTACTAGTAACTAATAAGGCACAAAAGAATATAGCCCAAGATTGATGTGCCAATCAGCAGAACATGAATGCACTCTATGAACACTGCAAATTAAAGTTGGAGAGGGGAAGAAAAAGAGAGAAAGTCAAATCTAAAAACCTCCTCAGTCAGATTATTCAAGCTTTAAGGAGGAAATAACCCTTGTTAACTGGCTTTGAGAACCTGCCTAATGCATCACGCACAGTTCAAGACAATATTTTTGCGTTTACACATCAAGTGACATTTTCTACATGGTTGCAAACTACAATTTTAATGAGGCAGGAAGAAAAATCCTTTAAGCTCTTTTTGAAATTATATTTGATGGATGCCCTTCTATTTGAGCAAACAGAGCTTCTAAAATACTAACAAGTATAGTCAAAAATAATGTGAAGTGTAGCTCTCTCCTGGAGGGGTCTTTTTGGGGTATTTTTAGGAATAATTAGTTTTAGGAATGATTTGCAAGGCACAGAGCAGGAAGTCGTACATATAATCCTGTAACGTAGACCTAAATCCAAAAGAATAAAATGTACTTCAGGAATATGTCCCAAAACAATTTAAGGAATAGAATATTTTCTTACTTTGTTTTGCTTATTTGTAAGTAAAAAAATAAATAAGAATATATTCCCCCCACTGTTATTCACTCCTTCCTATATCCTGCAGCCTGTATTTTAAGTAAGGAAAAACGAGTATGTCCTTTCCTAATTACCACCTGACTTGTATAACTTCATTTATGATTGACTGGATAGATGGTGAAAAATCAGGCAGTATCCAGAGGATCTCATTTATATCTCAGATCAGAGTCACAATGCTTGTCAGTATTCATCTACAAGTGGATAGTCAATCAGCATTGTAGATTAAAGGTTCTTTATAAAAACAAGGCCTATGTTAGCTCTTATTTAAGAGCTGCTTTGTATCCAAGGTGTCTATATTGATTATTGTGCAGAGAATCGAATGTCCTTTCTTACTATTTCTTTCTATTTTTCTTCTAAAAAGATGATGTACAGAAAGAGATATACAAGTTTGTCTGGAATTTAAGATTAACATGGAATATTTGTGCACAAATAACATCCAAAGAGAAATAAGTAGCTTTATAAGAAGCAAAACAAGTGAAGGTTGACTGAATTTACTAAGAAGAACGTGCAACTGATTGGTAAAAGCTCCAACAGACATTTTCCCATTGTTTAGACATCAGTACAGGTTGTCTCAAGCCCAGTAAGGGCTGAACTCATACCCTCACATTTTCCTGAATACGATACACTAGCAGGATATCACTCTGTACCAAATGTTTTAATTCCTTGACATCTGTTGAGTTTTTGAGACCGGATTGTCTAGGTTCAACTAAAGAGGGCCAATAGTTCTTAAGGAAAGACAAAAATATCCTGAGACATCTCTACCCATATACATTCATAAATAGCACAATCACATAAATCTTCATTTCTCTGGAAAAATTGCCACAAAGGTTGATGATTTACTTATATTTATGATTGGTAAAAGTGCATCACTTAGGTAAATTACAGTTCATTTTTAGGCCTCTAAGTACCAATCTGAGTGAAAAGTAATGCTATATTCCTCTTGCTAAGCAGCACGTACTGGCAGAGTTGAACTCTTCTGATATGCAGTTTTATTTGTGTGTAAGATACTCTACTGGCAAAGGCCAGTGATCGTGAAGTAAACATTGAAAATCACCATATACACTTATCTCAGGCTATACTCGTCCTGTCTAGAAGAAATACTCTCATATAAATTGAAGCTTCCAGTTTAAAACCTATAAAGAGCTAACGTATCCAGAACAATTGAAAATCAGTAATTAGTAAACCATAAGATATTGTCAGAGAAGAGATGAAAATTATCAGAGAGAATTTCAGTATGAAAATTCTATGTGTTCTGCACATTTTCTATAGTGGAACAATTCTGTCTTTCAAAGTACACTTGATTCAACAAAATATTTGTTCTCTGTTAAGAAAAGGCTAAACCAAAAAAATTATCTTGTGTATATTTACAAATATACAAGTAAAACAATGTAGCCAAAATGCCTGACTACTCTTGATCTTTGAACATGCTTTCTTTTCTCATTTGAAGCCCAGTCCCGACCCAGAGTCAACTGGAGTAATTTGTGAACGTGCTTTTGATTTAAATGGGTATCAAACTAAGTTTTTACTTTCTTTATAAGCCAAGAACAAAGACAGATATTCTCAGAATTCCACAAAATCTTTAATTGGTAAAAAACAGGTGTAATAGCTGCATTAGATGGCACTCCATTACCCAAAATAATTTTTCTCTCCCTCCACTCCATGAGGTAAAATGTGAAAAAAATAAAACCAGTATAATACTTCAGAGAGAATATAAAGCTTTGACTATTCCCAAGGCTATGATATCTGATGCTGAGTTCACTCAGCTTAATTCAAAATACTTTGTCTCCTATTCCACATCATAGCCACATTAACGAGATTCATTCTGTCTACTAGCTTCCCCCCCCGTAAATCTCATGAGAAAAGGCTTTTCCCAAGATATCCCAGGATTTCTTCCTATAAGAGCAAAAAGTAAGAAGTAAAGTCACCAACAACATCAAGCTAAGCAATTTGAATATATTTTCTCAAAAACTTTTAAAAAAGTTATTTTCAAATCCAAACTTAGTTATTAAATAGCAGTAATTGTTCATATAAATTTACTTTGCAGTGAACTACTCAAACAATGCCAAAATGAATTTGAACTCTAATTTCTAGTTTCCTGGGTTTGTTGCACTTTTTTGGTCATACAACTATGTTCTAGAGGTTTGACATCTTAGTTCTGAAGATCCTTTAGCTTGCAGAATATTGAATAATCCCTTGAATAAAAGCACCTTCTACAAAGTGTTAGAAGTTAATTTGACTTGGTTAAGCATTATAAGACAATTGTACTGACACCCACGTGAACCTTCCCACATTAATTTACATTCCCATAGTGAGATTTAACACTTCTAACACCAGAAAATATTATACTAAACTCATACTAACTATAATTTTCTAATCTAGCTGACAAATCATGCTGCTATTAAGCAACAAAGGTCCTTTCAATAAATTATACTCATCCAAACCATTGACATTTCATCCAGGATTAACTGGGTCTAGAAAAGTAGAACTGAGGGTTCTTCACTATCAAGTGACATTTCTGATGATTATTCAGAATCTTATGTATTAGAAGTAGTGGTACCTTTTGTTCACAGAGGTGCAAATGAAAATCCTGAACATCTACAGAGTTAGTTATCACTTTGTGTCAATAAATTAGTGCCGCTGCTCCTATTTCCTTTTGTGTTCATACTCTGCAAAAAGCTGTCCATGTCAATCAACGGGACTTGAATTAATACATTAACTAGATGAGATTTCATATATTATGAAGAGAAATGATCCAATATTTGAGCAACTCAGATATTATATTAGTATACAGGTATACCACAACATTCAGCCTGTTACATTTATATAGGTGGTTAGAGAAGCCCGTATGAACACATTTTTTTATTCAAGGTATGAGAGTGTCAAAATGAATACTGCGATACACACCACTGCCCTCCACTGTGGTACAGATATTCCTAAATGTATTGTGGTACCATGAAGAAAACGCTCAATTCTGCAGGGCCAGATCCTTAATCTACCCATGCCAAAATAATCAGAGGAACACATTTAAGAATAACACCACAGGGCATACATTTAAGCACCCAATGTACATGATGAGGTCCTCTCTAGGACCATGACATAGTCAACTTTGAAACATAAACCTCCACAGAGAATGACTTACTGGTTTTGCTCATTTAACTATACTGGGGGCAAAAAAAAATAGTCTTCTGATTAGTTAGAAGCCCAAAATGATGTAGCTGAGTGTACCAGTGCAAATATATGTAATTGTAGCATGCTTCTAGCATCTGTTAGAGGTTGCATTGATCTGCTCATGTGGCTAAAGCACCTTCAAAGGACTACAAAGTGTTTTTTATTAGGGTACAAGGTACTATGGGTTTAAATACTAATTGCAGCATGAGTTGATACTGCAAACAATCTCTGATATCTAGAAAGAACCCCTCACCATTTAGACACCTGAAATCTCTAGATTCAGATGAAAACAAAAGCACTTTCCCTGATACTTGACATATATGATGAATTCAAGTGCCATACATGAAACTTTAAGAGATCAGTAAGTCCAAAAGAACAGCAGACCTGTCAGCACCATTATTAGTGTCTCCATATATTACACAGTCGCACTGCCATGGTGAATAATAGCCCATGACTTACTCCACAATTGTTCACTCTGTATAATGAGATGTATATCATCTCTCAGCTTCAAAACATCAAAAATGGCATTAGTCAAGACTCAAGGCAAAGAATAGCGAGATACTAGAGAAGTATCATCTAGAAACTGCCTATCAGGTATCTAGAAGGTGTCTGCCAGGTAATTTTCTTTCAGTGCACTTGAGTGGTACCTATTCAACCTAGTTGAAAGGGAAACTAGGTAATGCTGTTTACTGCCCTTGTGACTACAGTGGAAAGGAAGTAGGCATGAGAGGGCAGGAGGTTTCCCAATGCCTGTTCAAGACAGCCAGCACTAAGTTCTGGCTACAACCATTTGAAGATCAGACTCTAACAGGCAGCAGAGCTGCCTCAGACCTTAGCAAGTGACATATGGGACCTTCAAAGGCAGTCTGAGAAGCTTTGCCTAATTCAGGACAGAAGACATGAAGACTTGTTCTCATCTAGGGAACATTCATTTGGATTCTCAGCAAATACTTCTGCTTTCAAGGCAACCAGTATTCCAGGATACAGTGCTGCACAATGGCTATAACAAACCTCTTTCTCCTAGATAAGGGCATAGATCAAGCTACTTCTGCCCAATTATAGAAATGGAAAAGCAGCAGAAAGCCTCCAAAGCACAATAAGCAAAACCAACTCTTCCAACCTGAAAGGATTTCCACAGACACCTTGATCATCCTTCATATTCACTCAAAACAAGTGTATAAATGAGGAGGTATCCATATAACTGATGCTCACAGAAATTAATAGAAACATTACTTTGACTTTGCTCACTGAAGGAATGACACAGTTATTGGAACTTTTTTTGGTAGCACGTGATGAATTGATGGTTGGTCTTTTGGTTTCTCAAATACATAACATACACCAATGATCAGATTTCATTCTAAAGGGAATAATTCTGCATGTAATAGATTTACCTGTAAATACATACTTTGTAATGAAATTAGATGAACAGAAAAGCAGTCATTCAGACTTGCTGTCATCCAACTACCACATAAAAATTGACAGTCTGAGAAATGTCTTCCTTGCATTTTGAATAATCTGCACTCAAGAAGTGAAAGAACTCAAGTAAGAATCTACTATTTCTAAGGACTCCCGCAAGTATAGAGTCCTTGAAAAATGTTCCTGTCCTCAAAAATTTCAATTTTGACAATAATTTTGATGAAATAAACACCACTTTTCTCCCCAACACTCAAAACCAGACTTTAAAGTGAACACTCCCAAACAGAAGCAAAAAATCTATGGGTAGCTGTAAGTAATAAGTGGTAAGCTGAAAGCATAAGAATGCTTTCAGATTTTTCATGAGCCTACCATACCCTCCCCCAGACTAACTGCTATCAGTAGGAGTTGAGAAGTTGTTGTGGGCTCTAGAGCTTGAGAACTATCCAAAGCAGAATCAACTTAAGGCATCAGCCGAACAGTTTTGTCTTCTATCCCCAATTCAGCATGAGCTTTGTGCATAATCTCGAACAAATCACTTTTCTTCATCTCCTCATCTTTCAAACAGGGATAATAGCACTTCCTTAACTCCCAGGACATGCATGCTAAGTGTGTTAGAGATCATGTATATTAAACTGATGATGCAGAAATACCTACATGATATTATTATAGATACACAGATTAAATCCATGATAAGAATCTAGATAAAATTTCAACGCTAAGAAGGGAGGAACAGATAAATTTGACATTTATTTCATTATTCCCCTTTCTTTTTATCCTGTGTACTAAGAGTCAGAACCAACAAAGTAGCTGCAAACAAAGCAAGCAGCTTGTAGTCTGGCATATTTCTTCATATCTGGAATTGGAAACAGCACAGCAAGAACTATTCATTCTTGGATGAAAAGTACATAAATATAACAGATGCGCCCTTTTAGTAACTCATTGACAGCAACCGCCTACTGAATAGGTATGTTTGGAGTATTCAGACTGGATGCAGGAGAAATAAAGGGCCCTAGGACTCTGGGAATGTGTGCAAACATCTGGAGTACATACAACCTATACCTGTAAACTTAACTAAACAAATCAGCTTGCTCTGCTCCTTATTTAAAACACTTTCCTTTTACAATGCATGGGAAAACTATAGCAATATCTGTTATACCATTTACGATTAAGAAAATCAGGAGGTAGACAGCTTAGATCTATAAAAGTGATTTGATGTATTTGGCAATCCAGCTTGGCCTCCCTGCAATGAGCTGTTAAATGAAATTTTGCACAGCCATGCCATCAGGCTTTATTCACTTGCCACATTTTATTCTAAAGGGTAAAACTAATCGCCTCAATTTTTGCCAGAATTGTGTCAAATTTTGGGATGAGATCAATCCCTTCTTAAATGTGTGTGTGCGCATGAGTGTGATTTATAAATAAATAAATCAGAAATCACCAAACTGAATACAGGAATGGCCTAAAATACCAATAACTTCCCCTTTTTTAGGGGCACAGTGCATCAGCATTTTGAGAAATTCCAGGTGACATCTTTCAAGATTTTCTTTAAAAATAAACAATAAATTAAATAAATAAAACCATGTAGTTTTTTCCCTTCCCTGCAATAACTGCTTAAACACATCTGAGTACTTTAGAAGAAAGTTCTTCAAATGACAGAGAGAAACGCCCCAAATCGCTCTCCCTGGGAAGAACAGCAAGGGCACCAAGAACAGTGCTGGAATAAAGGACATTAAAAGACACAAATCTATCATAGTTTCTGCCCATGAGTTTCTGTACTTGGACAAGCTGCTGAATTTCTCTCACTTCGGTTTCCCTATTAGTTTCACAGATAACAGATGAAATGTAACTCCTCCAATACTTACAGATGAGAAGTAGGCATCGGAGTAACAGTAATTCCTAATTCCGGCATTTTCAGCTGCAGTTACATATTTTTGTCACACATGACTGATCGAAGTGAACATAATGGTGGGATTCCTCAGTACAATGTATATGACAACATCACTACCTGTTCCATGCCCTCAAGTGCAAAGTAGAAAAAAAATTTAAAAATGTAATAAAAGATATAAATTATTAGGGGAAGGGAGAAGAGATTTCTTGTTCTGAATGCTGTAGGGTTTCCCTTTTACAGAACCTAGAAAGCACAACAGTACCAGAACATGGTCTGGTTCACCCAAACTCCTGGCATTGTTTAAATAATTTAATTCATCGTTTCTGGTAGCCAACAGTTGGTTGCGTTTCTGTTTACATACTCGATAGGGGCCACCACCTATGGGAAGAAAGATGAGAACATACATTATGGCATCTGTAAGACTCATTGAGTCTTTAATGATTTTCAAGCAGAGTCTTGCTGTGAAAGTGATGCACAAAGTCAACAAAGGGTCCAGGTACAATATTCTTGTAATAAAACTAAAATTACAAAAATAAACTTGTAGGTGTCTGACAAAGAATTGAAAAATATAACATATTTATATATAATGTATCAACTGACACCAGATGCAACATATGTGAACAAGGCTGGGCTCCGTGAAAGCAGGCTGTGCAAATTGATATAGACTCTAAGTGCGTGGCATGTGGATGTTTCTTGTTTCATGAACATATTTTCTTTTCCCAACTTGCTGTTTTAATGACAACAATACTCTAGACCCAGGCATCAAAGAAGAAATATTCTCCTCTTTGTAAGTTCTTATGAACTCTTGGCTTTAGCCACAGCAGCAACTAAAACATAATATTTTTTAAAAAAATAGAAATTTAGAGATAGCAAGAAATTCATTAAATTATATATACATATACAACCTAGACCCATGGTAAGTACTTAATTCTAAGTGACTTTTCAATGCATATTGGAACATGGATGTTTTTACTTAAAAATAAAACTTTTGTTTTAAGATTAATTTTTTTTTTAAATTTTGGCTGACTTTTGTAAATCAAAACAGCGAACACATGGATTTGTTTTTAAATAGTTCGAGTGTTTATAATCCAATTGGTTGGTTTTGCTCTTGATAAATTTACTGTAAAGAAAGAGAACGCAACAAAAACCCCACCAAGCTGTACTTGGTTGTATTCTGATGATTTCTATTACAGGGGCAACTGCAGAATCAATCTATCTACCAATCAGCACCAGCAAGGAGGAGGATAAAAGTAAAAATTTTTCGATGAGTGCAACTGCTTTGGATCATCAAGAAACAGACTCTGGAAGTTCAATTAGGGATTACTTGCTGTTGTTCAGGTAAATGTTCTGCCAAGTGCATCCATTTTACAGGACTCTCAAAAAGCATTTCCAGATGAGCGGATGGCACTCCACTCTACGTTCTCACTCATTTACAGTTTTGCTGGACTCTATGTAGGAATGAAATTTCCCTTCATTTCTTTTCTGCTTCTTTGGCAGACAACCCTCAATTCAGGCTCTTCTGTACCATATACTTGGCAGAGTGTCCTTCCTCATAAAGCCAGATAATTATGTTTCCTTCAGTAATTTCATCTCATTTCCACTGGTCATGAGCAGTTTGGGGTTCTTTTCCCTTCATGATAGAGCTTGGACCTTTTTAATCTATTGCATATTATTTGTTTTCCAGTACTACTTTTTTACTCTGTCACAGCAAAGTTCCATGATGCCTACAATTCGACAGCGTAACGCTTATTTCTATAAAGTCAGGAATAAAAATGCAATGGCCTCATGCAGTGTTCGGTGTCAGGAACACAACATCGAATGGATAGCTCTGTAGTTAAAAGTGGATGCTGTCAGAGAGAGAAAACTATAGTTCTGAACTCTGGAAGAAAAGAATCATACTCTCCTTTTACATGTTTACCCAGAAATTACTCCTATTCCTGGAAATCTAGACTGACTCTACTAGAATATGATCTTTAGGGGGTATGGAAACTTCTCGGTATGGCAATATAGGCAAAACCACAACGATTGGTATTTTTTTCCCTTTTCTCCACAAATTTGAAAACAAACATTTCTATGAATTTTCTCAGAATGTAGCTTCTCTATCCACCAATAATTTGGAAGCTGTAATTCTTATAGCCAAATACAATGCAGCAGAATGGCAAAAATCAGTTTCAGCAATACAAAGAGAATTCATACTCAGTAACCAAGAATTCACTGAATTTGACAATTCAATGAAAACATTAACAATTCAGCATAGGTTATTTTTAACTGAAATTTTCCATGATGCTGACTGTAAACCACAGATCTGCATACAGATCTAGATGATTGGATTAAAAAGCCAAGGAAAGGAGTAGCGTTTTGACTAGTAAAACCATCAGAGGAACAAACAGAAAGCAGCCACAAACCCTTCCCTTTCCCAAAAATAGCAAAAGAAAAAAGCAGGAAAAATAAATATATGCATATATACTTATATAGAAAGAAATACCCACACTTACATTCAGACCATGATACTACAATATTACTGATGTGCTAGGACTTACATGTTCTCCCAATCTCTATCTTTGTAATGAGGTTAATTATTATTTGACAGCACCTATTTTTCTTTTATTATAAAATATAAATTGTCAAATATAAAAATCTACACTTTAGACACCTAACTTGGGATAGATTAATCCTACCCTAAAACTGCTAGAATGCGTGGGGCAGTAGGGTTTTTAGTTGGTGGTGGTGGCATTTTGTTTGTTTGGGGGTTGGGAGGGGGAGGTGTCTTTTCATTTTGGTGATCCCCTTTGTTCTCCCTTGTAGCTACTGCCGAACCCCGGGTTAACTTCATCCCACTCACTTTTGTATTCTACCTTTTCCCCCCATCCATCTTTGTTTTTGTTTTTCTGTTGCTAAAAAGGGAGGGGGGGTTCTTTAACCCCATCTCACCAGACAAACAAACAGATATTCATATGTGACCAGATCTTTTCTTTCACAAAACAGAAAGGAAAACACGTGACAGTAATGTGATATTCAGAGAGCAGCACTATTTTGTTTGTCTCTCACTATCAACTCCTTCATCCTTGGTCTGATTTGGTTAAGCTCTTCAGGCCTATTGCTAAGCACAGCTTAACCCACCTCCTTCCTGCCCTGACCCTGCATAGAATAATGAATTACATCCTTGAGGGAACAGAGACTAAGAGTGGCTTTGGTTGCATTTTACTTTTGAAAGAAGAAAGGAAAAAACAAAATCTTTTGGGTGTCTTACTTCTTGTTGTCACACCTATGTTGATTTCCTGAGTGACGTACTGACTCATTTCCCGAATCTGAGATTTCTGCTAACTCCCAAGCCAAGTGAGATGCATTTAGTGTACCCCCACTTGCCAGCTGCAGATCTCTCACCCTGCTAGCCACATCATTTTGATAGCTTGTGCTCAAAGTCACTTTGTGAATTACAAAAGAAGATAAAACTAAATGTATTTTAGCTAGAGTACTAAGGACAGATTAAACAACCAAGGACACACTAAGATGTCTGGTTTTTTTAAACAAAGCAGTGACTGATGAAAAAAACTAATTTGTGTTTTAAAAAACTGGTATAGGCACTTGCCACATGTTTAGTACAGCCAAATAAAAAGTCAATCAGATTTAAGCACTGAATCACAGATTGAACTGAAAAAAAAAATCACTTATCTACACTCTCTGTAACCTGTATCATATAGCACTTATCTAAACTCTCTATAAATACGAGCAAATCAGGTAAAGCTGGGAAAGCAGTGCAATAAAGCACATTAAACTTGCGTGGCAACTTCTTGGAGTGCTGTTGTAATCTAACCCTCTTCAGAAAACGTGACGCCACCTGTTGCTCCAAAGATTAAGCTATAGCAGTCTAAGGCTACTTCACTTCTGGATGAGAGCATCCACAAACAGATTCTAATATTTTCTGCTTTTGAGCACATTGACTTCTCTCCACTTAGAGGACTGACTTCACTTTTCTCGAGTACTGCACGTGGATAAGTCCCAGCGAAGGCAAAGACAGTAACTTGAGCAAGGGAACGGTCACCTGGCTTTTATATTCATTACTTCATGGATAAATTCACATTGCAGTGCTTAAAAAGGTACTCCAGCAACAAAAGGCTAAAAAAGTGCCAACAAACTCATCATAAATGTCTCTCCAGCTGTCAGATTCACTGACATTAGGAAGGTTCCAAAAATGCACAGTGAGTGCAGCAACTACCATGTTAGTGTAGTAACAGAACAAGGGGATGAGTAGGGAGGTAACTTGGCAGAGGAAAGTTTTACATGGGCCAGACTGGTCAAGGACTAAACTAGGAAATTAAATTCTGAGCAAGTCTGAATTTTGGAAAATTAGATAGCTGGCAGATAACTTCAATTTTATTTGATTTAGTTATATTTAAATTACCTGCATAAAAATTATTGCTTGACTGTTTAAGTCCCTGTCTCCCACAACGTTTGTCAGAACAAACTGAAAAAATAAAATAGCAACTTAATCAATTGAAAAAAGGTCCATTTGAAGAAGACACTTTTGTGATGTCTAACAATGTCTATAAAAAGTGTGTTTAATTGAACAACACAATACAAAATTATCTTGGAAAAAAGAACGCTTTGATAGAAATGAATGTGCCCATACTCTCATGTAAATGCTAGCAATCTTACCTAAATGAATGCAATTCTCTATGCCTACAGGCAGCATCCTTAGAGCAATTATTTCAATAAAGGCATCATTACTGACCCAGAGAGTTATTGTATGATCTGTATAAAACACACTTCCCCCCCCCCCCCCCCCCCCCCCGAATGCCTGTTTCCAAAGAGATAAAGTTATTCCACAAAGAAATGAAAAATAAATATTTGGCCAAAATACAAGATAGTCATCCCTTCCCTATTAAAAGAAATAATATTAATAGCAAGGCAACTGCTTAGTTCCTGGTCAGAAGCACCCTTAAAAATGCAAGCAGCTGCTTCAAATAAGACAGTTGTTTAGACCGGAGAACAGAATGATGAACTTGAGAAAAGTGCGTGCATTGTGGTTTGCAGGATGGCTACTGTACTGATTAAGAGTCTGCAAATTTACCTCTAGATTGAAAGAAAGAATTACAACAGCTGAAGATTAAAAAAAAGAAAAATTAAAAATTAAGCCTCCCAAACCAAGTCCACAATCCTGAACGTTGAGAACGTCGGAAAGGCTTCCAACACCAATGGCTGTGTTTGCACTGCAAGCTGGCCAGGCGCAAACCCAAACCACTGTCCTGCCTGTGTGAGCAGGGGTTTGCAACTCAGCAGGAGTCCCAGGTTTGGTTCTTGGAAATGGGTACACTCCCACTTCCCTGCTTTTAAACCACCATTCCCGTTAAATCTGTAGTTTATTAGAAATCTTCATTCTTATTACTATAGAAGACCTATCATATTTATAAGGTTGTAATTTAAGCAGTTTTGCCTCTCAAAGTAAGTTTTATGTCCAACATTAATTCCATTGAATTCATTTCACTAAGAAAATGAGTGATACAGCTGCCAACTTCCATCAGCAAAAGAATTACTTTTTTCATTCTTCTTCTTTAATATAATTTGTGGTAGTCAGTTACAGAGTTATGGGTCTTCAAATACTTCATAAGTATTTTGAGCAGATATCTTAAGGATATTTTTCATAGCTTATCTTATATGAAATATTTATTCATAAGACATGAAATTACTTCATTTCCTGGCAACATAGGACATCAGCAATCACACCAAACTAACCCTTCTATAAGCTTTTTTTAGTAGAGAGATATATGGATACAAATTCCTCATAATGTGAATCATACTATAATCAGCAAGTAAAGAAAGGGCATTTTCAAAAAATGTTTATAAATAACATCATGATGCAGATAAATGGCATTTGAATCCTTTGCAATCTGTGTTGCCCTTCAAACTTACACGCTGGGATCGCAAGCATTTTTTGCACACACAGGGCTTTTTTTTTTTTGTTGTGGTTGAAATAAAACCACTAACATGAGAGGTACTAAAATTACATTACAATTCTAGCTAGCAATGAACGTTATAAAAGTAACCAATAAGGACAGCTGAAATAAAAACAAACCCCCAAACAAAATATTATTAGTTATATAATATTTGATAAATTTCAAATAGTTTTCCAACTGCTGTAGTCACCCACTTTTATTTTCAAAGGGGAAAACATTGTTTATGTTTTCACTTGTAAAGATGGTATTTTATCTCCCATTCATTTCATATTAATTACTCCTTGCTATGTAAAATATCAGGATCTGTTGCATTTCATTTCCACACAAGATAGTTGAGCTTTAAGAAAAATCAGACTCTGTCATTCAAGTAAACTTTGAAGTCCCAATCTCTTTACAGTATCTCCTAAATCTACAGAAAACAAAAGAAAAATGCAATTATATAGATAAATTAAAAACAAAAACAATTATATAGAACGAACATTTATTTTATGCCTAGATCTTGCTTTCGTGAGAAAAATCATTCTAGCAAGACCATCCTTATTAGTAGTATTTGTCAGAGTCAAATACTCTCAGAGCAGATTCTTTCAGATATTCCATGTGTGGAGAGTGTAATGTTTAATATCAAATTTACTATTTGAAGATGGGTGATCTTACACAGGATTTTTGATTTAGTGGAATGATACAAAATATATTGCATAACAATACAAATGTAACTTAAACTTAGGAAAATTATTTATATATATAGCAATTGCAATACACAGTTCAATCATGATGCCAATGCGATTCCCATTACTGGTCTCCAGAACACGCTCACCATCAGGATGCTGGGCCTCCCCAGTCGCAGGGAAAGAGTACATGGGTTGAAGCCAGCCCAAGCCCGTTGCTCTCTTTGGTTTTTATACTCTATGTTGGGCTGAGCCACCCATTTGCTCCCCCAGCGCTGGTCTGCCTAACTCAGGGAGACATCCATGCTCGTTAGTGAACTCAGGGAGAAACACTGACACCACCATTTGATCCATCAACTGTTGATAGCTGTTTGTCTAAAACAAGGGCCACCCTCCAAACCCCTTTGTCACAGCTCACTGCAACAGCTGCGGTCAGTCATACTATTCCCTGAGCATTATTCTCTGAGCTTCACAGGCACATTGCCCTAGCCCATCTCCTTCGAGTCTTCTTCAATTTTAGGGATCTATTGACCAGTCACAGTATATTAGTATTTTCTTTCATATTTTGACAATATTTAGCTTCACATGTAGAGGAAGTGAAATCCTTTGTCGATCATTCAAAAGCAGCGTTCCCTACCCATATAATTCTGTGGTGTCAGATTTCTAGGGCAGGAGCCACAAGGCAAGCCACAGTAATTTTGATTTCTGACTATTTGAATTATTTATATAGTTGTCATTTCTAAGAGAAATAACTTTGTACATTCATTATACACTGATAATGTGTGCCTAATAAATCAAATGAAAGACAGATTGAAACATAGCAGTGCACATGTAATTTAGCAAAGAAAATTAATGCGTAGCATTCAATTTTAGTATTCAGAAAACTTTAAACTCCTCTGGCACACAGCACACTAACTCAGGAAATCAAGAACTAGTCTTTTCTTAAGAATAGTGGGGAGCAACAAGGGACTAGGAAACTTAATAGCAAAAAAATCTGTTGCTTTAAGAAGTGCTTTGCCTAAGAGCTATTTCCAAGAGGAAAAACCAACCCCTCTCTCACTCTTCACCCTCCAGTCCCTTGTGAAGTTGGGGTTAGTACCCCAGAGCTATTACGTGATTAATGAATTTCAGGGTCTGTATAGAAAATCTGGAGAAAAAATCTAGGGCCTAGTGAAAACAAACTAAACTATATGAACGGAAGTGCATGTAGTATTGCAGTATTTTCTTGAAATACTTAGGAAGGTCTGTACTTCCAATGTAAACACAGCCACCACCAGCCTCTAATAATAACTAGATGTACTTTGCACTGGAAATAGATTTATAACAGACAACCTCACCAAGTCATGGGCATATTGCTGAAACACTTTGTATTTGGAGGTAACAAGAGAAGAGGAATTAAACCTCACACTGCACAACTGAAAGAAGCAAAGAATTGTTCCTTTTTTTTTCACTTGAACAACAAGGAGCTGGACTCAGACTTCTCATTATAAATGAGCTATCCTGTATCAGTAGCTGCAAACAACACATCTTGATGTCCACTGGCCTCAGACAACTCAGACTATGTCTCATTTTGACAGGAACTATGTTCCCTCAGGAACATAAGTGTGTTCAATTCAGTGGAACAATTCACATCCAAGGTCGTACAATTTGTTTTAGAATGATACCTAAAGCTTTGAAAATCACCTATCACTATTTTCTCCCCCCTCCCCCTTAACTCCAGCTTGCAACACTGCTGTCTGAAACATTACCCAAAAGCACTGGATAAGCACATCCAAAGTATCATTTTCAGTATTGAACGCATGGCTTTCTAGAAGACCTGGACTTGTGCAAGGCATTTGACACTGTCCTGCAGGACATCCTTGTCTCTAAATTGGAGAGACATGGATTCGATGGATGGACCACACGGTGGATAAGGAATTGGCTGGATGGTTGCACTCAAAGAGTTGTGATCAACGGCTCAATGTCCAAGTGGAGAACGGTGACGAGCGGTGTTCCTCAGGGGTCAGTACTGGGACCGGCACTGTTCAACATCTTTGTCGGCGACATGGACAGTGGGATCGAGTGCACCCTCAGCAAGTTTGCCAATGACACCAAGCTGTGTGGTGTGGTCGACACGCTGGAGGGAAGGGATGCCATCCAGAGGGACCTTGACAGGCTGGAGAGGTGGGCCCCTGCGAACCACATGAAGTTCAACAAGGCCAAGTGCAAGGTCCTGCCTGTGGGTCGGCACAATCCCAAGTACGACTATTGGCTGGGCAAGGAATGGATTGAAAGCAGCCCCGAGGAGATGGACTTGGGGGTATTGATTGATCAGAAGCTCAACATGAGCCGGCAGTGTGCGCTTGCAGCCCAGAAAGCCAACCGTGTCCTAGGCTGCATCAAAAGAGGCGTGACCAGCAGGTCGAGGGAGCTGATCCTGCCCCTCTACTCGGCTCTTGTGAGGCCCCACCTGGAGTACTGTGTCCAGCTCTGGGGGTCCCAGTACAGGAGAGACATCGAGCTATTGGAGCGAGTCCAGAGGAGGCCATGAAGCTGACTGGAGGGATGGAGCACCTCTCCTATGAGGACAGGCTGAGAGAGTTGGGGCTGTTCAGCCTGGAGAAAAGGTGGCTCTGGAGAGATCTAATTGCAGCTGACCAGTACCTGAAGGGGCCCTACAGGAAAGCTGGTGAGGGACTGTTTATCAGGGAGTGTAGTGACAGGACAAGGGGTAATGGGTTTAAGCTGAAGGAAGGTAGATTTAGATGAGATCTGAGGAAGAAATTCTTTACTGTGAGGGTGGTGAGGCACTGGCACAGGTTGCCCAGAGAGGTTGTGGAGGCCCCATCCCTGGAAGTGTTTAAGACCAGGCTGGATGGGGCTTTGGGCAACATGGTCTAGTGGAGGGTGTCCCTGCCCGCAGCAGGGGGATTGGAACTAGATGATCTTTAAGGTCCCTTCCAACCCAAACCATTCTATGATTCTATGAAACATCTATTAACTCTTTACCAGGGTCCTTTTAATTTACTCTGGTTCTGTAACTATTTATTAAATCAAGAGGAAAATTCTTTAAACCTGCCTTATACAGCCTTTTTATGTTGTCAGAAGGACATAAAGGTGATGATCAGGAAACCACAAGCCAATGATTCACCACATTTTAAGAACTTGCTAAGCCTCAGCTGAGACAAGTTACTGTACCAGTCACCTTCCCAGACCAGCGCAAATGCAAAGTACAGAGTTGGATCAAACCACCACCACTGAGGGTTAAGGACATCTCTTCAGCTTTGTGTTTCCCTCGGACTAGAAACAATCCATGCTGCCTGCCATTACCAGGTCATAGCTGAAAGGTACTAAGTTTCGAAGATGTCATGAGACAACTGCTTGCAATCCTTTGCCCACACAAATTTGTCCAGAGACGCAAAGACCTGAGATTCCCTCGACATTAAGCTAGGAAAAAATACTGTCTAAATTTGCTTTGCAAATAATTGGATATAAAAATTGATATAAAGTAATTTATTGAAAGGAGATTCAGAGGACATTCATGAAAGTATCAAAAAAATAACTTAGTGCACACAAAAAGCATCCTGCTCTGTGTCACCTTTCAGCAGATCTCAAAAGTTTTACATCGGGGGGAAAAAAAAAAAAAAAGATGGTTTCTGTACCACATATATATTGAAACTACCCAATACATTTCTATGTTTTTTTTCCAATTATCGTGGTCCAACACTTCTGTAATTTCATTAATTCTCAAGATAATAGTTCTGTTTATTTTTGGCATTTACTAGTTGTTAAAGGGCACAAAAGAAAGGAAGAGCAAACTTTCTTTCATACTGAAAGAAGGCATCAGCATACTCCATTACACTTATGATTTAATGATGCCCTTAGTACAAAAATTTCAGAAAGCATACATGGAAATCTATAAATTCTATTTCATATACTTGCATTCATGTGTCTATATTTCACATTATACAAGCATACAGTTTTGGCCTCAGCTCTATGTCCATTACCACTGAAAATTGTTTATTTCTCTTGCAGACAACCATCCAACAACCAACCCTCCCTCCATAAAGCTATGGAATTTTCACCTACTTTTAATGGCAAATTTCAGAGGAAAAGGGTTCTCTTTAGGACTCCTCTACTAGATGATTGTGCCACTTACAATTTTATGCTGTTTAAAAGCTATATTACAGGTAATTCCTAAAAATGCTTGTTCTGCTGCCTGTTTTCCACTATTTTTTGTAAACATTTGAAACATGCCAATTTCTTTAACCATGTAGATCACAGAGTATTAAGGTGATGACTTTCTACTGAAAGTTCCTACTCCAATTGTGAAACATATTTCCCACAAATGCTCCCTAGTGTCACTTTAAAATTTGCTGTGTCAGTAATAATTCCTGACAACAATTTTCTGCCACTAAATATTCGGAGAGTAAACATCAAACAATTGATCTATACAATCGAACTAATTTTTTAAATCAGCATCAAGAGGAATTCTTATGGTCCTCCCCTCACAGTACGAAATTAAAGTGTTATGAGTATGTGCTGTTCCTTACATAACCATGAATAAAATTCAGTGCACCATTTTGAAGGCATAGATTTTGAGCACTGGGAAAAGTCCGTGAAGAGGGAAAGCCACATAGACAGGAGGGAAGTCCACAAAGTGGTTAGTGTAGCCTTTGCTGGATGTCCTGACACAAACCAGCTTGGAACTTTCGGAGATCACAAGATCTTAAATTGAAGCAATTCACATGTCTCCATTACGCAGAGAGGCAAAGCAGGTATTTCTCATTAGAGAAATGAAAAGGTTCTGGGCAAAATATTTTTTTAATGTATAAAATTAGCTTGGCATGCTGAACCATTTATTGGTAAGTTTATCTAAACTTCATCTTTACATTTACATCTAATATATTTAATAGTGTTAGTGACTTTTTTCCCCAGAATTAAGGACTTCAATCTATTTTGTTAAAGAGCCCATCAATATTTTCTCAAAAATATAAAACTAATTATTGATAGTTCAATAGGTAATGAATTATTTAGTGACTCCATATGCCAACCATTTTTTACTCTCCCAAAATTTAGTAATAATTTATGGTGATCCCCCCAAAAAATGTTTCTGAACCACCAAAAAGATAAGATTGAAAGCAAAAAACTATTTATTTAAATCTTTTTTGGTAGTTGATCTAGGCTCTGTGAACAAATATCCACTTAACAAATTACAATTCCTAATTATCAGCTTCATTCTTTGCTGTTATCAACGTGATCAAGATCTGAATTAGTATTATCAGCCTAATTATCTGCTCAGTCATACTAATGAACATCACCCTGCTGTTAACCAGGACGTGCAACTCTGAGAATCTCTCCAGAAATCCAGATCAGTTCAGTGCCTTTCAGGAAGCATTAAATAAGTTCACTCTAAAAATGGAATCAATGTCAGAAAAAAAAGGGAGGTTTTTTTTAAAATTAGATTCTAGTTGTACTTGAGAGCTTGAAGATGAAATGAGTTTGGTTTCATTCCTTTAGAGATTCTAGCTTTAGAGCAATATATTTCAGTCCTAGCAGAATTAATAGATGGCTCACTCATTTGTCAGGACGAATTTTCCATTTCAGTACAACTCTATTGCAGCAGCACCACAAAGAGACCAGCATGCATGTATAACTCCAATACTATTTTGCAGCATTCTTCTTCAGAGGGCAAAGTATTTAACCAGATACAATGGGGCTTAATGGAGTATCGCAACTGTCCAGTTACTCCTAGTTACTAAACCTGCATGGATACAAATCAAAATTTGCCAAGATTTTGAACCTATGATCAGGTGTTGCCAGTTTAAACCAGTGGCCATTCCAGCTGGCCTGCCCTCAGTACAACCTACCAAGGCAAGAAGCAAGTCATTACATCTCAACTTGAGCTTTTCAAGGGACAACGATTCCATTACCTTCTTGGGAATTACAGTTCATTACTTTTGTATAAAATCATTTCCTTCCTCTCTTTATAAACATACTGCAACAATTCTTCTACATCTAAATTTATTTTTCATAAGGAAAAGTAGAGAATTGATCTATTGGGTAATATATACAACCACATATCCTCAGAATAGGATCAGTTCAGTTTTGGAGTTTGTTGAAAAGGATTGATTCTGTGCTGTATAAAGAGAATAAAATTAAGTCTGATCTCTAACCTTTTATTTCACGTATTTTATAAAGTCCACTGAGAATATATGTATAGAAAAATAGTTATATACATCAAGAAACTGTCACACCTATAGGATAGCCCAAGTAAGTTAAGTTCAGAGTTTTCAAACCTGATTGTCTACCACAGCATATTCAAGTGCAACTCTCTTTTTTGATATGAAGGACTAATAGAATTTCTATTTTAATAAGGTCACACTGTACTTGCTAACACACAACTAAGGACAAGTTACTGTAGATATAAGCTGTGAAACAAAGCAACTTGATTTTGTAATGTAACAATTAACCTGGAACAAATACCACAAAAATATTTTCCTTATATGCCATGCACAATGACATTTGTAATGTTCTCTCTCATGTTTTGGTTATCCAAGAAAACTGACATTCAAACAATTTCCACGTTGCACGAGGATTTTTTTTTTCTTAAATAGGTATTAGATTTTAAAGAGTTAATTATAAGTGGAAAGATAACACAAATTCTATTCATAAATACGTCACGTAAACATTTGTAAACTATTGAAAGAATTGAGACGTAAGATTAAGTCTTATATTTGTCCATCTTCCCTTGCAGATGAACGACATAGACAGATTTGGTCTTTCAGAGTAGACTAAAATACTGCAGCCCCACAAGACGACCACGTGAGTTTGCTTCAGAGCAAAACATCAACCTAAACCTAGTCTAACAAGACAAAAAAGCCTTATAACGCTTAGCTGCCCAAATCGTGTACCTCTGATGTTCCAGATAAAATGAGTTTACGCTAACAAAGTTGGCCATGCACCGAGAGAGACCAGGAGTGCTCAGGTAGGAGCTGATATGTTTGCAGTGGGACAATGGACAACTACAATAATAATTCTTTGCAATTACAGAGATTAAAAAAAGGTATAATTTAAGAGACACTCATGCAACACTTTTGTGAACATTAACTCTCCTTTATCCTTCCAGAAATTCTTAGAAGGTACTAGGTACTCATAATCTTAGCCTCAATATTTTGGATAAATGCATTTCAAGTGTGGCCGTCCCCCCCACAAATGTTTGATATTCTTTGTTTGCATGATTCTATAGGCCATAAGGTGGTGTTCTTCCTCTGTGACTGGATGATTGAGACAAAGGAGAAAGACACACAGGATACAAGAAAGTGCCGTAAACCACACTCCTGTGCATATCTGTGAAGCATTGAGGATTTGCAAAAGAACATTGGGCAGCCACCCAAGTTTTCATGAATAGTGAATAGCACTAGCTTCAGTAATACTACCAAACAAAAACTTGAATTGTTTATGACTGGTTTTTTTTTTGTCATCAGATGGGCTTCATTCATTTGGAACCCTCAGAATAATGAAGAAGATATATAATATTATACTAATTTAGCCAGCTCTATGGGATTATTTCAATTGAAATAAATATTATATGTTTCATTATTCATCTCTAATAATGGAATGCAATGTACGTGTTTACAATGGGTATGTGAACTTAAATATATAAGCATTAACTCACATATACTAAGATCCACAAATTGAAGATTTTATAGAAATTTGATTCATTTTTTGTATTAGTAAACGCAGTATGTACAAGAATTAAATTGCTAAGTAGAGGCAAGAGTACTAGAGAATGCAGAGAAACAAGAACCTCTTCATATTGGAGAGCATCTCAAAGGAACACGTAACTAAGCACCATAGTATATTGATTCAGAGAAAGCCAGTTTGATCAAGACATAAATTGCGTGTTTTAAAGTCTTTCCCCATGTCCACTAAATGCTGTATGAGCACCTAGATGGTGGATCACCTCACTGGGATGAGAAGTCAGTTACACATAGCTGTTCTGTCACACATAGATCCACTGAATATTTTCTTTTGGATTTTTGCAAGTGAGTATGCATGTCCAAGTTTTCTATAGAGCCTCAGGTTGAAATAAACAAAAAAAAATTAAAAAGAAAGCCCATAAATTATACTGACTTTCTTTGCATGTTTAAATAATGCCAAGGAGGTTTCTTGATTTGAACACAAACCCCTTCAACTCAGTAATGCTTTGAACTGAGGAAACATGCTCTTTTTTGGGTGAACGTTGATTTAAAAAAAAATTCAGTTAGCATTTTATGTTTATACATAGAAGAAATCAGGAAATTAGTTTGGTTTTGCATGTCTTCTTATTAAATATATATTCATTTTAGAAATCAGGGGGAAGGGGAAAGGTGATCACTGGGGAGTTTGAAAGGACCAAGAGAGGAAATTAACTTCAGCACAGCTCTAAGACAACAAGAGAATGAGATGACTGTAATGCTTTCCTGTAGTTGTTTCTAATGGTTGTTTTAATTTGTTTTGTCTTCCATGACCTTTCAAAGTTATTAAGAGAAATATTTTGTTGTTGTTTTGTTTCCCATCTCACACCTACAAGTGAGTGAATTTCTGAGGACAGAGTCCTGTGTACCAAACTGCTACATGGCATCATCAGGTAATGAAGGGGGAACATCCTTACAATACAAAGCTGAAAAATTTGCTAAACTTACAAAACTACAAAAGGTACAGTGGAAAGCAGCTGAGCAGGATCCCACAGAAATCCAATAAATATTTCTGCACGATTCTAACATTTTTTAGCAAGGGACACTGAAAACGCACTTTCTGAAATTTGTGTAGAACGAAAGAAGGATCCAACAGTTTGATTTCAAAAGTGGTTGCCCTGTCCTCATTGCCTCCTAAGCTGAGCCTGGAACAGTTTGAAACCTTCCACCAACAAGACAGAGCAATTTTCAGCTGACTATTTATTGCTGAGCACCAAGATAAATAACAACAGGCTTGCAGACTTCGATGGCTCTGTCATCCAGAGCAAAAGTTTCAAGCAAACACATCTGCGCAATAGTTCTAACGCAAATATTACCCAGTCCTCTCCAACTGAAGTGCCTATTGGCAATTCTGCGAGTATTTCTCCACAAGCTTTTTATATACAGCCTAAGGACTCCGACAAACTCGCTCTTTCCCTTCAAAGGCTTGTTAAGTATGTGATGAATAAATCTGTCACTTCCAATTCTAAACTTACTTTCTGTTTTGATTGCTGCAGGATCTTGTATCCATGGCAACTTTTCACCACTCAGAATTGATTAAAGAAGTGATCGGTTTATCTAAATAGCTGTGCTGATGGAGGCGATTGTTGTTTCTGAAATAGCAACCGTGACAGGTACTGTAAGTTTCCTTGACCAGTTAGTTTTCCAACACAGCAAGCAATGAATTCTCAAAGAACACATTGTGGTCAGCTGAATTCTCACTTCATTTCTCGTCTCTAAAACAGGTCTCTAATTAAATACTCCTGCAAATCAGTATCTGCATTTCTGATTAATATGTCCTGCTCTTTTTTTAAGCAGAGCACCATAGCTTACAGATCTTGTTGAAGGTCCGAGCTGCATTTATCTCTAAATACAAATATATTTTTTTTATTTGCTTTGGAGTTTAGGACAATCAGAATTATTTATTAAAAGGAAAAATCATCAAATGTTTTTGGTCAGGCATAGTTAAATGTTTAAATTAACTGCACAGTGCAGAGGTCCAATGCACCAAGTGTGTCAAAAGAAAAGCACTGCTACAGGTAGAGGAATGCAAAGCATAGCAACACTTGTAAAGGACAAACCACTTCACAAAGTGTTTCAAGTTCTACAGAACATCTTTATTCTGCACATTTGTCAAACCGTAACGAGTTACTAACTTATGTATTATATATGAAGACTCTTGGGACTAAACATTAAAGACCTTAAGCATACACTGGAATTTATAGTGATTAATGTGGTAACACATCTTGTAAAGTCTACAAAGGCACACGCTCAAAAAATAAGGAAATGCTTGAGGGGACGGAATCAAGTCTTAATGCTTAAGCGCAATAAATGGGCACGAAACAGCTTAGTGGGCTTTACATGACAATATATTTAGATGTGAAAATGGTACCCAGAGAAACACTGCAACTTCAAAGTAAAATATTATAAATTAAAGCACAGCGGAGGACTTCAGCCAGAATTAAAGTTATCTTGCTTTGAAGATAGAAGCTTAAGCTGTGATCAATATTAATTATATCAATATTAGCATGAAACAGGCAGGATGCAAGCCATTTTGGTAACACAGGGATTTTGAACAGATTTCCTAGGTAAAAGCTGAAGATTCCGGGTGCAAGATCATTTGTGTTGCGGTGAGTCTTGCCAACTTCACCCAGGCAACAAATTACACAAGAATAAGCATGAAGTAGCCACAACTGTAACAGGATGCCTGACATGAAGCCATCTTCATTGAGATTATTTGACAGCTGAACAAATGATTAGCAATCCAGTCAGATCACCTCTGCTGTATGCCATTCTTCTGTGTTCCCAAGCTTAGCATAATGTACATACGATGAATGCTGAGAGATCACTTAGGCTAGTTAAGCTGCAAATGGAAATACTATTTTTGGTCTGAAGAACAGGGAAGTTTTTCCTTGTTTCACCTACAGAGAGCTCTTTTGGGCGATATCCACATACAGCACCTCTACAGCCACGTTACGAGCACCAAGCTATTAAGATTATGCAGACAGGGTGCTGAAAATATGACATCTCCAATAGTGGGATGAGCATTGGCTCTATCAGACATAGGGGAAGCTTATAGCAGCTTCACACAGAAGCCACCCCTGTTGCCACCATCCCACCCCCACTACAAAAACCTTGCCATGCAAACCCACTACAAGAACAAATACTGAAATGGTCTGAGTGCCCTTTCCTGTTCCAGGTCTCCTGCAGAGTTAAAAAGGCAGCTTGGAGGAATCAGATTCTTTACTTCTACGTTGTACAGTATGAGGTTCCCATATAAATGAGGTTAGTGATTTCTAATGTAAAAAGAGATAATAAACTCAGATTTAGGTGAATAACACCATGTTGTTGGTTCTGGTATAAATGTGTCTGCCTGATGGATAAGCAGGAGGAATGAAGAATAGCATTGCAACCATGGTTGACAGGTGAGCACTGGGGCCCTGAGGTTCCTCTTTGCTGAGGTTTCCTCTATATCTGAGCCAGTGACCTCAGAGCCATAGGCAAATCAGAGACACAGCAGGACTGCTCTGACTTTTTTCCCCTGACTTATAACCAGGAACCACCAAGGATACTTCTCCCTGTGGACTATAAGCTGATTTAAACCAGGAACTGTTATACTTCAAACCTAGAGCTGAAGACAGTATATCAATTTGAAGTTCAAGCTCATTTCATAAGGCATAGCGAGTGTGAATGTGTGGTAGACACACAACATCTTAGGAGTATCAACACAAGCTCAGGTTACATCTTTCTGGTGGTGCAGCAGCTGACAGTGATCTGTGACAAGCAGCAGTTCCTCCTGCCGCTGGCCACACCAACCTGCTGGATTGCGCAAGTCAATGGTCTACAGCACCAGCCATTCAGGTTCAGGACAGGGAATGAAGACTCTGCTAGGCTTGTTGTCTCCTCTGAGACATATTTGAACAGTAGGACTAACACAACTCAAGGAAAATTACCTGTGGTCAACTGACAAATTTTGATATTTTCCCCCCAAAACACAGAGACTATTCAGCCATCAATACCACAAACTGAAAAATACAGTCCTGATTGTTTTCTCTTGACAGCTACTTCTGCTCAAATTTGAGAACCACAAAGTGGAAATAAACCTGTTAAACCTAGTATATATCCGGTTCCTAGTGTAAGATACATTATTTTAATATATATAGATACCCATACTTCTCAATTATGTTTTTGAAACTTAATATATACATTAAAATGAGCATCACAAGAGTTCTGAGTATTTTTTTTTTTTAAACAGACTTCCATTTGACTGAACTTGAAGCATTATTGTCACATCAGTTGTCATAAGGGTAGGACAATTACAATGCTTCAGCAATTAATAAATTTTTAGTTCAGCGTGTGAATGGTTATCCACATTTTAAAAATCAAAGACACTAGAAAGGGAAGAAAAAATATCAGTAGTATGATACTAAGCATATCAACACTAAATTAGACTTTAGGAAAATTAAAGGAAAAATACTGATTGCTATTAATACCTCTTGTGATGTTTGCTGTTTAATTTTGTTCTGATAATTAAAAAGTAGTATTTGGATTGTTAATTTACACTCTCTGATATTTTTTTCCACACCTACTGTTTTGCACTGAATATAGTCAAGCAAGCATAGACCCATTTTTTATACATTGCTGGAGAGAGAAACAACCTTCTTTGCCAACAGAGGTTTGTCAGTGTGGATGTATGCTCCTTTCCCAATCAGTTGGCATTGGTTCCCTCTATGCCTTGAGGTTTTCAGACCCAGATGAACTAGATCCACCTCATTTAAGCACTTAGCACCGGTGTGCCTGTTCAGACGACAGCTGCCCTAGGCTCCCTCCACAGTCAACACATAGAGACGCCCTTCTGAGGACCAGTAGGCCTGGGAAAACACCTAGGGTTACTGAACTCAATCTCAGCAATTTAATTATATGGTGAGCTGGGATTAAGCTAAATTTTTGCAGAATGTGGATGTCCTTTAGTCACTCTACCAGTATTGTGTGCAACATCAGTGATGCTTTGTTCACCCTCATAAGGGGAAGATGACTGAATTTGTTTCCAGCTTATATTTAAATTTACCTATGAAAAAGGAAAAAACCCCACCAAACTCTTGTCCCTCAACCCCATAAAAACTTGAAGCACACCAGCTCCATTTGAGTTTAAAATAAAGTTCTAATAGCCCCACACATTTGCTTTGATTTGCTAACTTTAATATAATATAAAATTTGGATAATAAACTTTTTCCTCATGATATGAGATAGGACTGTGAAAGAGGAGACCTAATTCTAGTTTTATTGCCTATGTAATGCTATTTATTCTGGTCAACACAACCTAAGATGCCTTCGGGGCTACTGAATCAGTCTTCTACATGCAGCTGTTCAGAGATCCTGGATGCGCAGCAGGGAGCTAAACTTTAAAGCTGACATAGCCAGAGCTTCAAGTCTCTCCTCTGCAGACCTGGGGCTCCAAGACCACAAGAAAGAGTATGGAAACCTTAAACTACCAAAAATCTGGAGTGTAAATCTTCCTTGGATCAACAAGACAATCTGACAAACTGCCACACAGATGAGCGGATAACACACTCATTGTGAATAATATTCTCTGCAAAAGATTCTACTTTTGACAAATTTCCATCTTTCATAGAAAGAAAAAAACACTGGTCAGATTACTCAGGAAAAGACCTACCCAGAATGAGGCATAAGAAGTTTCCCCAGTACATACCAACATCCTTCAATGAGTATTTAATAAGACTGGAGGAGAGGACAGCAGAGGCAATGAGACACCTTTTCCCTGAATCTCCTCTTTGCCCTGGGTCAGTAAGACAACAGAACCAAGGGAGAATCTGAATTTGTTCCCCCTCAACCTACAACACAATGGTTAATCCAGATAACCCAGTATTGATACGTGAATTATATTCCATAATTTGAGATTACCTATACATGTCCACAGCCCACCAAAAATAAAGGGAAACAGGCAGCATTACTCTGTGTACGTGTTTGGAGAAACATTTAAAAGCCCACAAACTGATCCAGTTAGCATATGGATGGCAGAGACTGATGTTTTAAGGCTGAGAACAAAAGCAGCTCTACTAAATCCAAATGCTTTCCATATTTCAAGGATATTAAGAGGAAGAAAAAGAATGAATAGCAGGAAGAAGCAAGAGGGGAAAAATGAGCAACAAGAATCATTTGAGTTTATAGGGCAATAGAATCTATTACTTGAAGGTGGAGAAAAAAGTTACTTGGCTTAGATTGTGTTATTCCAAATTTAGGTCCTTTTCATATTAGCTACAGCCTTCACAGCAAAAAAGCCTTCAACTATTTAATAGCCTAGGTGTAAACTGGCTAATTAATGAAAAAGAACAAAGCCTTTGAGTAACTTGGCTTCCCACTCCTCTCCCTCACTTCTATTCATTAATGAAACTATGCCTCCACCTGGCAAATGGACACAATAGCAAATAACTAAAGCACTGAAAACAATCTGCACATCTAACATACCGCAAAGTTTTGGCACATATGCTATTGGCTTCAGTAAATGAAGGATTTTCAGTAAATGAAAGACTTTACACATGGAATTTGTTGCAAACTCACATAAACATTTACCTACTTGATGTGAGTTCAGATGAAATGTGTGGTTTAGTACTTAGAAAGCTCAGTGTGGTTTAGTACTTCGAAAAAATCCATATATCTACAGCTGCCTGTTTTTTGAGCTAGAGTTTAAAAGCTAGAATAATGGTATTGGGGAAAAACAGTATTAAGAGAAATTTGTTGACCTAAGAGAAGGCACAGACCATTTTACAGGCTACTCAAAACCAAATCTTGGGACTGTGTTGTATAACATGAGCTGCAAATATTCAGTTTTATTGAAAGTAATTGAAGATGACAGCCCATGCAATTATCTCGAGTAAATTTTTGTGCTGTTATGAGCTGAAAACCATGTTTTATGGAAGACTTCATATTCATAATTTTGTTCTCAGAGTTAATTTTATAAGACACTTTGAACTGAACATACAATAAAATCCTAGGCAACCTTCTGAAAGAAAACTGTCCTTCCTGACCATTGCAATTTTATTTAACAAAACACCTTAGAACTGGATTCAAGATGGGTGGGAGGAAGAAGAAACATTCCTCATAGTATTTTGCACATATAAGTAGCTTTTTCTTGTTCCACCTCAAGGACCTGTACTTCCATTTTAAGCACTGGGCAACAGAAGGTCCTCCAGCCCCATAACACGAGATTCAGGGCTGTCCAACACCAGCTGTGGGGCTCTGCCCACTGAGACCAAGACCCTGCACAGCACTGCTGCTTCTGCTTAATGAAGAAGTCCACTTGCTAAACTTGAATTTGCAAGTTTTTGGGACAACTGGTCTAAGCCAGCAAGATACGCAAGAACGTGCTCCAACTAGTTATGAGAGTAGTCCCAATTACTCTAATGTTAATTGGGATTATTAGCGGTTATATCCACTACTTAAATCCAAGTCTTTTCCTGTTTATGCTGCTCACAGCCCTGTGACCACAGAGACTTCAATAATTTATATCCATTTGGTGGTAAATTGAACCCAGAAATTGTACCTAGAAATTGAACCCTCAGCATTCTTTCTTTCCTCACTCTTAGTGATACTAGGCAGAATACTATAAGATACATTTACTCCCAGGTTAGTAACAGCACAGTATTCATATATTTGTAGATTTTTGAATTCCAAATAACTAGAAGAATCAAGGGAATAACCTCATAGTGACATGACTTGTTTTAGACATACATTCGATTTTATTTCACACTTATTTGAAAAATCTAGGAGTCATTTTTCACAACTTTCCTATTTGGCATGCTTCTGTGACCATTAACACTGACACAATAGGGATATTTTCTGTTAACCTGTTACTACAGTACAAAGTTATCTGGTTATGAACATCTCACAGTTTCAGTTACCATTGTTCTCATTTATCTCAATTTCTCAATCTTACCTAAAATACCGTTATATATTGCTTCCATCTCACAGATTTCTTGAATTAATAACCAAAATGTAAAATAGATATTGTCATCCTTTAAAAAGCCTCGACAGTCAGTAATGAAACTTCAAAGTGGTTAAGTTATAATACTAATAAAACAGCAATCAGTAAATTCTCTATAGTTTTACTGGGTAGTTAAAGACCTATAACCCTCTAAAGATTATAAGCCATAAATAACTATAAAGTTACTTACTATATTTTTAACCATTGTCCATTAATAATATGTCTGATTAACCATATAAATATTTTCATAACTCATTGGTCCTAAAAAAATAACTACATATTAACTGCAAATGGGTAGCTTCTAACAAACCAATTCTAAAGAAAGTTAAAAAATAGTTTGCTAATATTAAAAAAAAAAGCAATAAAACCTGAAGTTGACTGTTTTTCTTCCTTTTAATTTGTCAGATTGGGCAATTTTCAACAAGAATGAACCATCTCAAAGAATTTTATACAAGTTTGATTAATTGAAAGTTCTTATTTCCCTGAAAAAAAAGAGTAAATTAAGGTGGTTGCAGTGTATGCTGCGAGCAACAGCAAGTCTAGACACGATCAAGGTTAGCATTTGGTAATTGAAAAAATTATTATTTAGTAACAGCATTTGACAGAGGGAATACTTGTGTTTAGACACCTTACAAGAGATCCCCATATTAGATCCTAATATACAGAACAGGGCTTGGGTTGGACTTAAATGATGCACCAGCACAAGGTCTGCATAACACTATATTCATATCAAACACACAACCGTTCATCAAAAAAGCTGCAAACCCTCAATATATGGAAGCCCTTAGTATATTAAATTGAATTTACCCAAACCTATACCTACCTTAATTTTCTAGACTGTGCTTATGGTCAGAAGTTATCACTGTCCTTTGCTTCTTGAGGGAGAGTGAACAGTTTCCACAAACTTGTGGCATTAGCCCTTATTCCTTGACTGAGCAAATAAAAGTGATCAGACTCTCAGCTAGTATAAACAGACCACAGATCTGCACAGTCACACCAAGGCAGCCTGTATCCTACAGCAGGATTAGCAATTTTAATTTTTTTTTAAAACAGCCACGACAGTCATATAGCATATTGGATTTGAAGTTGTTCATAAGAAAACACCCAAACAAAAGCAACAAAAGAACCAAAAATTATGTTTGTAAACCGCACTTGCTTTACTTCTACATGTAAATCTATTGCTCTATTCATACTCATCTGTGTCAGTGCATTTACAAATTTTTTCAGGAAACATTCCTGCATACATTTCCTCACATCTTTTATCCTTCAGTTGTTTCATTTTATGGCATCTAATACTTCTTTTCCTCATAGAAAAAAAAAAAAAGCAAAACAAAAAACCACAAAACACCTAAAACACAAATACAAGAAGTTTTAAACAGCCACAACAGGAAAAGAGTCTTCTAAAAAGCCTCCCAAAATTATCAGAGATATAAACAATCATTCACACAATAATACATATTTACTTCTAAAAAGGAAGGAAAAGATAACTCTGGAAATATGATACTGTATGGTAAAAAGTCTCCATCAAGTTAAGAAGTATCCACTATGGAACAACAGTCAAATAGAAAAAACAGGTCTATGGGCAGATGTTTTAAATCACTGCTTTTAATTACATAAAAAACTTCACATTCCACATCAGCTGGCACAGAATCACTCACTGGACAGCCACTCATGTTCTGCTTTCTCTTAAAGGTGAGCTACAAAGCTAAAGTGAAAATCAAGCTCATTTTAGATATGTGAACCAAATTCCATCCACCCCCACAACCAGACAAATGCATTTCTGCTAGCCTCACACAGGTACCAGTTGCACATACACTCCAGTCTCTGATTCAGTGAGCGTATTTCCCAATCTATGGCAAATTAGCCCACCCTCCTCCCTCCTGAAGTGTTAGCTATTAACTTAGCTGGGCACGTCATCCACATTGAGCTTCAAGTAGCTTCCAGTCTGCACCTCTTCCCATCAAGGCCCTAACAATCCAGAGGGCAGGTAATATGGGCTTTGATAATAACGTGCCACCTCACTGACTATGGCCCTCAATCTCATTGAAATAACTGCTATTACATGATAGAACATTATCACATCAAAATGATAATTTTCCAGAGTACTTTCAGCAAACCTTGGATGGCTAGACATTCTCCTCCATTTCTACTGATACTGAAAACCATGCATATTTTAAACACTTATATCAAAAGTTTGTGAATGTGTCCTCCAAATTCAATTAATTATGCCTCTGTTGTTTTGCAGTTCACATTAGAAACAAAAAAAGAAAGAGAAATCTGAAAAATCCCACACACATTCAAGACTTAAAAGAAATTACTTTGAGAAATATTTATCTTCTTACTATCTTCAAGGAATTTTGAGATCTCTAGCCATAAAAGGAAGCTTTAAATGAAGAAATGGGGAACCATAACCTGCAGCCAACAGATGCAGCAGGTCCACACTGCACATACTCTGGCATTTCATGAAATGAGTTTCCTCTAACAATCTATGTATGTATAAATTGTGCTGATTGACACTTAGAGCACCAACTTTTAATTCTATTCACATTTGTAAATATGCATCATATCACAGATTAGAGCACGCAGCTACCTACAATGCATGTTCTATTGATCAGTACCTTTAGTTACATTACATGTGTAAAATTGCACCAACTTCATCTGTATTGGAACCGGACTCCCCACCCTCCAAAGTGCCACTTACATTTTTTCCATATTCTTCCAAGTGCAAAGCATAATGAGTTCCTCGTGTGAACTTAAGTAGACTTAAAGTGTTTAAAAATAAAGACTTCGTACTTCATTAACAAGTAGGCTGCTATGAATTTTGTCTTTGAGACTAATTCACGCTCAAGACCAAGTTCTTCCCTTAGATCTGCATGACTGATCTCAGTTCAGATATTCTACTCCGCTTAGAAGCAAATCCTTTTAGAGATTCACATATGTAGAGAAGATAGTTATTCAGAACACAGATCTAGCATCTTGTCACAAAGGAAAGGGCTCATTCTCAGCGTCACAGCTGAGTAGGAAAGAACTGCTCCCACAGAGCTCTGGTAGATTTTCCGCACGATTCACATCCTATGTGAGAGTGAAACCGAGACCTCTGGAGGACTTTCCCCAGACAAAGTTTAAGAGGAATCCTCCAAAAAGTCATTACAACAAATTTAGGTCATTCCCTTGCAAAGCAAGGGGTTCAAATCTTGAACATCTTTTTGATGTTTGAGCGATAATTTGGAGGCTAAGCCCCACATCACAGCCCATCAGACGAGCTGATGTTTACCTTATCAGCTATTTTATTTATTTTACCTTTCTCCACTTTGACCAGCCTTTTCCACTTCGCATAGGAAGCACCCGCCTTGATAAAGGATTCATGACAAGTGCCAGATTGCATACTGCCTATGCTGCTTGGAAACTACTTCTGCCGCTCAGGTTGATATAATTGTAGCAGAGAGGTGACCACAAGAAATTCACACTCTCCAGTACTGCTGTTAAAGAACAGCATGAATTTGAAAAAGAGTCTAAGGAGTATACTTCATGATAGGCAAATCAGATATTGCATATCACTTCTGTATTTTTAGTGGAATAGAAAAAGAAGGCAACCAGACCAAACTCCTCCTATAAATACACATGGTCTCATAGACAGGAACTGACAGGGTCTATTGATCCATCTATCCAGTGACAGAGCTACTGCCAAAATTGGCTCATGGAATAGATGGCAGATGTTTGTGTTCTTGGCCAAAATTAACGTTTTCTACCCTACAAACCATTCACAACTTTGCGTTCACGTACACATCACGCTCTTGTTACTCTTTACAGGTAGGTATCCTTTAGGATACCTTGAACGCAATACAAAACATACCATCCTCTGCTCACCTTGTGTGGTGGGTTGACCCTGGCTGAGGGCCAGGTGCCCACCAGAGCCGCTCTATCACTCCCCTCTTTCATTAGACAGGGGAGAAAAGGTAAAACTTACGGGTCGAGATAAGGACAGGGAGAGATCATTCTCTAATTATCATCACGAGCAAACCAGACCGAACTTAGAGAGGGAATTCATCTTATTTATTACTAAGCAAAACAGAGCAGAGGAATGAGAAATAAAACCAAAATCTTAAAACACCTCCCCCCACCCCTCCCATCTTCCCAGGCTCAACTTCACTCCCGGCTTCAACCTCCGCCCCCCCCAGCGGCACAGGGGGACGGGAAGTGGGGGTTACGGTCAGTTCCTCACGCGGTGTTTCTGCCGCTTCTTCATCCTCAGGGGGAGGACTCATTGTTCCCCCGCTCCAGCGTGGGGTCCCTCTCACGGGAGACAGTCCTTCACGGCCTTCTCCAACGTGAGTCTCCTCCACGGGGTGCAGACCTTCAGGAACAAACTGCTCCAGCGTGGGTCCCCCACGGGGTCACAAGTCCTGTCAGCAAACCTGCTCTGGCGTGGGCTCCTCTCTCCACGGATCCACAGGTCCTGCCAGGAGCTTGCTCCAGCGCGGGCTTCCCACGGGGCCACAGCCTCCTTCAGGTGTCTCCACCTGCTCCGGCGTGGGGTCCTCCACGGGCTGCAGGTGGAATCTCTACACCCCCTCATCCTCCCTCCATGGGCTGCAGGGGGACAGCCTGCTTCACCATGGTCTTCACCACGGGCTGCAGGGGAATCTTGCTCCGGCGCCTGGAGCACCTCCTCCCCCTCCTTCTTCACTGACCTTGGTGTCTGCAGATGTTCTTACATCTTCTCCCTCCTCTCTCTGGCTGCAAAAGCTCTCTCTAACTGTTTTTGTCTTTCTTAAATATGTTATCACAGAGGCGCTGATTGGCTTGGCCTTGGCCAGCGGCGGGTCCGTCTTGGAGCCGGCTGGCATTGGCTCTGTCAGACACAGGGGAAGCTTCTAGCAGCTTCTCACAGAAGCCACCCCTGTAGCCCCCCCGCTACCAAAACCTTGCCACGCAAAACCAACACACCTTGTAAAAGCAAACTCTCAGAACTATACTGATTAACGGATGGTACCTTGGTGTTTCCCAAGTTTTAAGGAATCCAGCATCCACCAAGTTGTGCAGAAAGGAAATGTATAAAGTTACTCACTTTGGGTGTTTTGCTAGTTACTACTGGTCTTGAACAAAAGGAAAAGGAGGCCTTCAGCTTACCATTTATATTGGAATATATTAATTGAAACCAGATAGAAGTAGATCTGAAAATTTACCCTGATCCATAGATTACATGGCTGCTCTTCCACTTTCAAGGACAGTCAAAACCTCTGTGCCTCTGTTTTATTATGCTTCTATTCCAGTAGCTTCTGGTATCGCCCATTCTTTCAGTCTGAAGATAGGGGTCTACTTAATTTTGTGAGAAATATCTTATAGATGGGGGGGGGGGGGGGGGGGGGGCAGTGGGGGGGGGGCGGTAGGGAACACATCAAAGAAAAGGCAGAGGTGTTTGAAATTATGAAGAAACAGAAGGTGGACATGTATATAAGAAATAAACAAGGATATAAGCATAAGGAGGTGAGGAAAAAAGGAAGATTAAACCTCTTCTGACTTCAAATATACCTCACAGAAATTTAGGGTTTTTTCATCAGAAAAAGACATCAGTGTGGAACATTTGGATACTTTGAGTAAAACACTGGGATTTATTTCGCACTTGACAGAAATATTTTGATTTTGACTGAAATACTGTTCTGCTAAATAAATTTTTCTTGGAATGTCTCTGACAAGAACTTAGAATTGTTGTGATTTTCTTCTGAAGTGGGATGAAAATCAAATTTGAAATCACACAATTGTGTGATTAAACAGAAATTTTATCTTAAACAATTTCTATCCTCCACAGAGCTTTGATGGCAAAATAGTTCCTGGCTTCCAGTCCTATGACAACGTTATAAGATTATGCATCTGTTATCTTTCCATTATCACATATTACAGATGGCAGAAGCAGGTGAAAGGGATTGGTTATATGTCTATTAAAAATTATGTTTTCTAGATATGTGGGCTCTTTTTTTGATAAGTTTTCACCTGACACTAAAAATGGTCAAATGTGAAAAACTGTATCAGAAATAGAGTTTACTGACACTGAGTGAGTCATGCATACATCTTCATCATGAGACCTTCCCAGTAAGATCATGTTTAATTAATGATTCTGCAGGTCTCATTCTTCCTGAGATAACTCTTAAAGTGAATGGATGTATCTTGCCTTACATGTTTTAACCTCTAGAGAGAATGCTGCCAGTGAGGCTAAACAGATAAGCAGATCAGTGTATCACACTTTAAAAAGATGAATGAAACACTTAGGATTTAGAAAGGTATTTATCAGATAAATTCTGCTAAGAATTTAGGGTTGGGATTGCTTTTATGGTCCATTTTACTGATGGTATCTGACAAACTCTCCAGATATAGCAGCCTGCATCAGGGAATAGTCTCATGAGCTACTTTTTTAAATGGCTCACTGTAAACAGCCTACTGCATATAAACAGCATTCCACATAACATTTGGTGGATAAGCATGATGGAGTCTCAAATGTTATTATTCTCACCAAAAGACAATAGTTGATTTTTCATTTCTTTCTTTTGCTTCAAAGCTTTTATTCAAAGTTGCGAGACTGTCGAAGCACTTCACACTTGGCATCTGAATGTAATTATGCCATTCAAAGAAAAGTCATGCAACATTGATTACACTTGGGTTTACAACTCCAAACTGCTTTATGAAAGCAAACACAAACAAATCTCATATGTCTTAGTGTCTCCAGAAGCAGAATCTTCCAGGATAGGAGAGAACTGATGTGTATTTTGCTAACAGGAAGCTCCAGTCAGAGAGGTGCCACTATTCACCAACAGCACTGGCTCATTGTTACCACTAACAACAAAAGCATTCAGGATTTTTTGTTTTCCTCCAGTCATAAAACCTAATTTAAAAAAAAAAAAAAAAAATCAAAAAACCTCACAAGGTCAAAGAATTGAGGCCATCATAATAAGACATGTATTTCTAGAAATACGTGAAACAACAATTATGATTATTTTATCTGGCCTTTTTGCATTTGGATCCCATCCAAAAAAATTAAACCACCACAAAACACCACACCTAAATGTAGAATACTAATTCTCCTCCTTGAAATTACGTCTAGCTCTTAAAAAGATGGAGGGAACCTTCAAGATCATACAGTCCTGTCATTTATGCTGACCCACAGGATTTTGGCAGGGGTTCCCTTGCAAACCTGCTGAGTATAAAAACTTTTTCACATCAAGTGGGAGGAGAATCAAGAAGTCACACAATATCAGGCAAAGAGTAGCATCTGCAACAGAGAAGGCCACACTTTGAAAATAAATCAGTCTTTCGTATTTGAGAAGCTGGGAGTACACCTTCTGTTCAATTATATACAGTAGAAACGCTCCCAGTCTCTCAGCCTGTAAAGCAGTGTTTCTTCACAGCCTTCCATTCAAGCACAGGAGAAATACAGAGACAGATATATTTGTCCTCAAAATATGTTGTTATTCATCAAAAGATAAAATAATTCCAAAGCCATAAAAAGTTCTTAAAAAAAATTACATGCCAGACTGAATGATGCCATAGACAAAAGTGATTGGCAACATCTGACTGCAGAAAAAAATAAAATAGAATTTCAAAGACAAAAACATCTCTACAAAGATAGCAAGTGGATGTAAAAACAAATACCTTCATTTACTGCCCAGTCTTCCATCTGCAAGTGTGATAACATGGTGGCACTAGGCAGAAACTTACTTCTACAAACCAGAGGACAACCACCCAGGCACTGGCTACTGGAAACAACTTTATGAATACAGCACCTCTTCATTCACCTAAATCTTTATGGTCCTCTCCAGTGTTTGGTTTTTTTTTTTTTTTACAATAAAGGAATTCACTCTTACTTCAAATTGCAGGGGCAAAATAAAGTGTTAAGTTTTCCAAATCAGGAAATTGAGAGAAAGACAGAATGGGCACATTACTGCAGGTCTCCTCTTTTAAGGCATAATCCAGAGCCCATTAAAGATTTCTTTTAAACTTAATGGATTTCGGATCAGGCCCCTGGAACTTCTTCAAACTGTTGGGTAGATAATTGCATCTCTGATCTAATCACATTTAAATTTTAACTTCTTTACATGTCAAGTCCTCTCCTTCCTCTCAGGTATTAGAGAAGTCCAATGGGCAATTAGATTGGATGCCATGTCCAAAGAGCTTTCCTTTCCCCCCCAAAAAAAAAACCTTCAGCAGCTTTATTCTGGTGCAAGGATTCAAGAGACTCAGAAGGAACTTACGCACTTGGCGTCAGAGAATTCGCAGATGTTGCAACTCCTCTGATAGTTCTCTCTTTCCTCAGATGCCTCAAGTGTTTTTCTCTCAATACATTTTAAAAGCCACCTTTCTCACATCCAGTGTTGCTTATACACATAACATTTTCCAGAGTTGTTAGCATTTCTTCAAGCATTCAGTTTCTCACCAGCTCCAAAGGCTGTACCCACAGAAGATGGGAAAGATGATGAAAGTTTGGGGAGAAAAGTCCTCCAGTGTTCAGGTTCTGCACCTAACCCTAATTTTGCAAGGAGCTCTGCATAGGCAGACTTTTGCGCTCAGAAGCTGAGGTCTCTTGATACAGCAAACGTCTCCTAGTGTTTCTTTATGAATGATGCAAAATAGAGGTTCTTCTTCAGGGATCCCCCAACACTTTGCTCCCAAGAAATCTTGCCACTGCCAAAAAATGAGTTGTTGACATTCAAAGCTGTACTGATGCAAAGCTGTACTGATGAGAAGAATAGGGCAGAAGGAGCACACTGACTTCTCCAATTCAACTGACAAGTATCTCCTCTTACATGTTAAAAAATTCAAAACTAGAATTCCACACACCCCCCAGTAGTTTTTCTGACAGTCACATTGAGTCAAAGGGGGCTCTTTATGCTGAAAATGAGTAGTTAATTGAACAGAACATTTTAGAACATCTGAAAAGTAGCTCATAACAATACCACAGCAGAAGTCTGCTTAAGTAGTCAAAGTATCTGTATATTACAATTCAGATCACGCAATGAAAATGCTTCTCTAACTCTTTGAAGTCCTTCTTTAACAAAAATCTCCATAATGATCAGCTCACAGCCCAAAATACCAATGCTACATGAGAAGAATTCTCTGCCACCTCCAGTTGCAGACCCTGGCACAAATGCCTAACCTCAGCTGCAACAGGTTTTTAAAGCAGCAAACATTAACCAGGTCCAAAATCAGAACCTGACCTGTGTGATCTAGTAACCTCCAGTTTACTGTAGGCCGAGAGCCAGTTACCTCCAACAGCAAAGTAGACAGAGGCAGGAGACTCCTGATTCTCACTGCCATGGAGCCCTGCATGTTGCAGGAGGACTCAAGACCTTGCATAATGGCTGATCATCAGCTTTTTTGTCTTGAGATAGTCAATATCTACCAGATCCTGCAGAGTTTCCGATTTAAGAAAGAAAAATAATGTGACACAGAGCTGTTAGAAGGTTACTGACCCCTTGGATGAGACTACTGTTGGGAAGATTCCCTGGATTAGCTCAAGAGACACATCCTTACACAAATGGATTATTTCACATTTTTGTAACTCAGATAATATTTTTAAACTGTATTTGAACTCCACATATTATTATGGATTAATTTGTCATTATGCTCCATTAGAATTTCTACTTGCTGACATATACACAAAATTCTAATGTGAAACCCAAGCAGGCCCATGCTGTTTAGTTACAGAATGACCCAAACACTAAGTTGAAGTATATATTAACACATGATGACATTAACCTCACATAGATGTCCCACAGTTGAGTTTTCACCCATCGACTCTGAAAGAGGCTTATAACCTACATTTTAGTAAATCTATTGTTGGCAATTTGTTAAAATAGCTTGTATGAAGTCTCTAAAAAAATGACTTCAAAGAGGCAGTTTTGTGGATGTGCTGATTGACATCAATGTTGGATACATCCAAGCAGAAAAAACTAATACACAATTAAAGTCTGATAACCAGATTTGACGCCTCTTGTCTCAAGGTTTGGTCTTGACTTGTTAACAGGCTGCCAGAGATAATTGTGGTAACATGTCCATAACACAGACTGAACTACCACAGCCATGAGCCGTCGAAACTGTAATAAAATACTTCTTAAAAAAAAAAAAACAAAAACAAACAACTTTCCATTTTTCAACCTGGTACTCCCACAAGCCTTTACCAGAGACAGAAACCCACGAAGACCTAAAAGAACACATTTTCACAAACATTCCTCCAATTTCTTCCTAATTCCTCATGAAGGAGTTGACTTTATTGCTAGAGAGAATTCTGCAATTCTGCTTATCTTTCATTTAAGACAAGGTAATTGTGCTTGAAGCAGTACTTCAATCACATTACTAACATACTTCAGGTTTCTTTTGTCATTTGTACGAGAAAAGGTACCAATTAATCTACAAATAGAGCTCATTTTGTATTTTTAAGGTAGGGATGCTTGCAAGATTTAGACAAAGATTTTTCCTCACAGACAATATGAAGATTAACTGACACAGGACTAGCATCACAAGAATTTAACAAAAAAACCCCAAGTGACCAGAAGAACAGTATTGAGCTCCAAAAAGAAGGGAGGGGGAACCACATAGAGGATATGTGGTTAAAAATGATTTCAGAATAACAGACTCAAATAAAAAGTACTAAATTCCCCCCTGACAACTTCAAGAAAGTATTGAGTGGAGTTTTAATGTAGAGAAAAAAAAAATATCTAGAGTTCTGGTCTTATCTATAAGTCTCAGTGGTGTATATCTTTTTATAAAACTGATTTGATTTAGAAAAGAAGCTAAGTTTTATTTTCAAATGAATCAAGAAAATGTGCTCTGCTAGGAATTCACCAGCCCACAAAATAGAACTCATTTGAAAGAATAGGTCTGTACTCCATGAGTCATTAACACAATCAAGTATTCTGGATAAATTTCAACAAGAAAAACTGAAACAAATCAAAACATCGTAAGAGTACTAGGCACACAGAACAGAAGCCAGAGATGCAGAGGACTGTAAATCGTAAACTTTTTTTTTCCTGAATCCACAGGTTTAGGACTCACAATACATTTAAATTGTATACTATTTAAGTATTAGGCACACTTAGTTTGCTAACATTGCAATCTTTTAATTTCAGTTTTATAACAATGCAGTATTATTTTCTATTCAGAATTATTTTCTGTTAAATGTTCTAATTTCATATACCAGTACTCCTGTGCACTCAAGAACTGATGACCCAAACATTATCCATCCCATCTAAACCCCCTCCACCAACCCCAAACAACAAATAAAAAAATAACCCTACACATTGACTTTGTTTCATAGACTTATCAATATACTCTGTAAAACTAAAGGAAAAGGAGAAATTCACCATTTTGTTTCCTTAATAAGTTTCAAGCCATACAAAGTTGTTTGATTAAGATTTAGCAGAATGTATAGATTTCTGGATTCTCTTAACGTCTTAACATACAGCAATATATTTCATTATATTCATATTTATACTTACAATAATCAGCAAAAAGATCAAGAATGGGCACAAAGATCCCATTTGTTGTGACATCTTCCCAAGGTTAGAGAGTCTTAACTGCCTTCTTCACAAAGAAACTAGTGCTCAGAAAAGCAGGGTGGATTTTCTGGGACACATTGTCATTTTACAGCAATTTGAAGTGTTGCTTTAGGATGTTCCCCAGGGAAGAGGGAGAGAACAGTGATGCAAAGTCACAAATTGGAACCAAAATCTTTGTTCCAAGGTGTTCCACTTGTACAGCCATTGCCTCATTTCTAAAAAAAAAAAAATATGTAATTTTATTGTAAAGTAAAATAAGAAGCAGCAATTTAAAAACTCCTGTATTTCAAAAAAAGCAGTGCTGCTCCTGTGCCTTCACAAATAGGCAGATGCCACCTATGGTTTCAAAGACAGCAGACTGTGCTGTATAAATAAATATGGTTTAATTAGCCTTGATGGCCCAGGTTTAGATTAATTTTAATTTAAAGGGAACTGTAATTGGTATCAAGAACCATGAAATAAAAATCACTTTCCTAGTACAGCAAAGATTTGACATATTACAACTTTAACAATAGTTTTCTCCTGGAGAAGTGTTTAATATAATATTCTTAACTGCTAAGAAGAGGGAAGACTTCTCTCTTGCTACCTCCATGTCACCAGCAAAGCCATGTTGCACCCAGCCCTCCTCTTCTCTCCCTGACCCTTCATAGTACTTCACATTGCAAGACAAAACCTTAGGTTTCTTATTAGATCCACAACACGTACCTCAGAGGAACAAGAAATTTCAATCATTAAACTTCAGAGACTGAAACCAAGCAATCCATAAGAGAAGTGCCACTGGGAAAGCAGGGAAGCATCACAAAAACAGTGCTGCACTGGAGCAGAAAGGCTTCACTTCACTCACACCTGTGCCACAAGCATTACAAGCCCAAGATATGGGCAACACCTGCAGCTAACTCTTTCTCTTTGAGGCAAAAATGCTTTTAGCAGCTGTAACTTGATAGCCTGATCACCATATTTGGGGGGATGCCATTCCCAGGCTACGTGTTGCTGTTTGTATTACAGCAGACCCAGAGAGCTACTGAGACTTCTTCATCAGCTTGCCCTATCTCTGAAGCCCTTAGCAAGCTCTGAACACACGTGGTAAAGCTCGTTACTCTTGTAGCTGAGCCTAAATATGTGAGATGGTGCTCTCATCTAAAATTCACACCAGATGTTACACAAGGTAACCAAGCCCCAGGCCTTTGCTGGGCAGCAGGTTACTTAGCTGTTATCCAGTAGGCAGGTACATTATCCATCAAGTTATTTACTCATGTTTAGGACATTCACTCACCAGATTTCCCTGTGTTATAAATGGTTTGGTGGATGGCTGTGGTCTGTATGCCCAAAGGAAGATAGAAGGCACGTTCATCTCCTTATACATCTCCTGTTTAAAAGATCTGTGTTTTAAACACCCAGTAGACAAGTGATTAATAGCCTACCAAAGAATATTAATGTTCTAACACTAAAATTAATTCATATTTCCAAAAATATACCATAATTACAGCATTCATATTTGACTGAATGCTTTGGTAACTGCTAGAAGTGCAAGAAACAGCCCTATTAAAAGATGAAGTTACCTTCCCTAATATCTCTAGAAGTATATGATATATCTACAACATACCCTAGATATAACAAGTGGTTAAGCACATATGATTATATTGGTCCTTTTCCTAACATACACAGTCATTCATTTAAACCCTATAGATACACAAAATTTTCTTTATGCCACTATGAAAGCACTATATTTTCATCCTATTGTTACAATACCATCATCATCTAGAGCTGGTAGCATTATTGTTGTTAATAATGATTACAGTGGTATATAAAAGAAAAAATCCCCATCAGTACATTCACACTAATACCTGACATCAGCATAACCCCCTAGCTGACGGCCAAGGCTTTAAACACATGACCATTACCTACCTATCAAATAAGTAAAAGATATAATTTCATTACAGTATAATATTGAAAACTGTAACAATTCACATTCACTCTTCACTTAATAAGAAAATGGAACAAATATTAACACTCCTTTTTTGTGAAACATATACTTACCTAGGTACATTTCAACAAGTCATACTACCTACATCTGATGGGAAGGAAGCAGAGCAATGACACACCTCCTTAAATACCTTCTGTAGAGCTTTTATACCTTCTGCACATTCCCAGTCACTATCTAATTAATTACAACTCACTGATGCAGGCGATCACTTAAGCACGCACATGAAGACCAGAATCAGGGCTAGAACTTAGGAGCATCTGGTTCTCAATTATGGGGCTGCTCTGCAAGACCACAACACTCATTGGCCTGTTACGCACACGGCAGCAGAGGCTTATTTATAGTTGCTCCTCAGGAAGCTGTAATTTGTATTAAAATATGTAATGACTGAACTACTCTTCAGTGCCTGTACTTGAGAATAACGAAGCATTCCCACCAATCCCCATACTGTCTAAAGCTGTAGCTAATACCAAGGATTTGTTCAAAAGACAGCCTAAATTGGAAGGAAACCTGACCTTTATACAGCAGAAAACTGTTACCTTTTTTTCAAGGATATTTCACCAATATCAAAAAGCAGAATTCTTGTTCATTCATACTGATATACAGGCATCTGCTGAGTATTAACAGGGGACACAACATTAGGCAATGGTCAAAGGTAACACAGAAGTTTGAAGTTACGCTTGAGAAGAAATCTCTAAAAACACAACCACTTTCTTTCACTACTAGCTTGTCCTTCCCTCTCACACACAAACCATCTTGAACAGAGTACTAATCAGAGCTATGTTCACTCAGTGCTTTATAGCACACCTAAAAGTTCTTCCTTGCTTACTCCCCACCACCTACCCCTCTGCTCCACCCTGCTGTGCATCTTCCACACCTGGCAGTCAATTGCTAGTTTGACGTAATTAGTCTGTAATCTCTACCAGTTACATTATCACCTGCTCTGCCTACAAATCCAGGGCCCTCCCACCTTCTCCAATTAGCAAGTTCTTACTTAATTCTATCTAGCAGAGTTGGGAAACACAATTTATATTAAGAAATTAACTCTTTCCTGAAACATTTTTCAGTTTGTTACATCTAGGTTGTGCTTCCCAATAAAACAACATAAATCCACAGCAAATCTGCAATGTGAGATCGAATGGTGCACTTTCTTTAAGGGTTGAGTGACTTTTGTGCTTTAAGCAGGGATGCACCCTGCTCCACTCATGCATTACAATGCCTAAGCCTTCATAATCCAATTTTTAAATGTTACGTAAATTAAAGTTAGATTACATGAAATGTCTGTGTTAACTGGTTTGTAATAGATCTGTACAACACAGCATCCCAAAGACATTCAGTTTTCCCCAGTAAAATCCATAAGTGATGTGATTAGATAAAGAAAGGATAGTTGTGTTCATAATTTAAAGACTTGGGAGTTTTGCAAAGATGTTTCTTCTACCTAAATCCCCAGAAAGTGCATGAGTCATATACAAATTCAATGGGTGCAGTAACAGAAAGCAGAGTTATACAACCCACCCCCCCACCCCCCCCAAAAAAAAAAAAAAATGGAGTACAGATTGAGCAAACAGGCTTGTTTTGCCCAAGAAGAATGACAGTGAATGTAAGTCATCAAGTATGTGAAAGTCTGGTGCAGAGAGACACAAACAGTCTCAAAGTACGCAGAGGAGAGGGCTTAAGATGCGGAAAATAAAGATTCAACTTCAGGGAAAACAAAAGCAAAAAGTAACTTTCTGATGGCAGAAGCAGTGAGATACAGGTTGGGAAACTGAGAAGTTTCTACCATAAGGAGTTTTGGAGAAAGTTTAAAGGAATGTCAGTCAAGGAAAGCCTTGCTTAGAGGAGGACTCCTACAATCCAGTACTGGTACCAGGCAAACCAGAAGGAATCAGAAGAGGTGGTACAATGGGTTATGCCAGCAGCCTTCTTACTGTAGCTATGGTTCTAAATCCCTTGCCTAGCACAATTTTTGGGATACCCAGAGAGGTGGAAAACCTTCAGAGAAACTCAAAACAAATTTGCATCTGATTATTTTCCCTTGCAGTTAGTTCCAAGGTGTGATGGCGGTGGTTTTTCCAGGGCCTTGCAATTTGCACTATTACTCTGTTACTCTGGAAAAGGCAGTAATCCTTCCAGAAAGGCTGTTACAGACTCTATTGAAGTCAAAGTGCATCTTTCTAAACAAATCATTAGGTGTTCTCCTACCCTGTTCTTCCACAGAAAATAAGAGGAAATATGCAAAAAAAAAAAAAAAAAAAAAAAAAAAAGTGATCCTGAGGAGAGAACATGTCCATTAAAAAAAGAGAATTGCTGGATCTAAAATATGCTGAAATTAAATATGACTCTCTAGATACTCAGAGTTTAAAAAAACCCAACAACAACACAGAATCAGAAGTATTTTTCTGTGGTAGATTTTAAGCATGTGACTTAGCAATTTACGTCATCAATCCATTTGCAGAGTTCATGGAGAATATATCCTCAGCCTCCTAAACTTTTCACTAGCAAAAGCACAGATATATCCTGGTTTACCTCATTCTCTTGATTTTATATAGCTGCACATTTCAGAACATCAATAGTTGTGAAATTCAGATTCTACATAACAAAGATGCACCTTACCTATTTCTGGAAATAATCTGAATTTACAAAATCAGGGATTAATTGTTTAATTCATGTTATGTACAGTTAGACTATAATTACAGCAAGTAGGATTAGAAAACAGTAAACCCTTCTGATGGTCCATTTTTGTATTTCTGTTTTTTGATAGTTTATCTTAGGTGTCTGTTATGTTCACGTATCTCCAGAAATCTGCTCTGAATGCTTTGATATTGTTCGTGTATCTCCTAGCTAAATGATTCTTTACCCCATGATTGTTCTCTGTTTAGTTTGTCTTAAACATTATGAATACAGGTATTGAAAAAGGGAAGTCACAGGCCTGAATCCAACAAAAGGACTGGCATACAATTCACCTATTACTTAAATACCCTTAAGCGTTCCTTTTCATCTCAGTTTTTAAAATCCATAAAACAAAGACAAAACCCCCATTACTTCCATGCACAACTCATTAGAGATATCTTTAATATCAGCACTCCTCTTCTATCTCATGTCAAAACCACTTAAAAGAAAACAGAGATAATGATATTAAAAAAGACTGGGAGGCTTTGTTGCTGAACCAAGTTAATACTTGTGAGTTTAGGACTACTTATGCATTTTCATGTGTATTGTAGGGAAAAGGGATGCACCTTACTTTGCAGAGACAGTAACAAACAGAGATGTTGGAAAGTTATTGCCATTACATTTCAAGTATAAACCATGAAAAGCATGACAAGAGTGACATCTTTGTTTTACTGGGTTACATCTATCAACTCTCAGGCAAATACGGGAAAACCTGATTCACAGTCCTGGGTAGAAAATTCCTGAAACATTTTTCTATCCATGGTTGTGAAGTGTTGACACTGACCTGGGGGCCAGTTCTGAAACCCAGTAGCACTTCTCCAAACAAACACTGCATGCTCACTACAGCTCTTGTGCACACAAACTGTAAATATTACACCCGTGTTACAGATTTCTCATTTGTTCATCTACTTAAACAAGCTTAAGATACATATTTGAAATGAATCAGCTTTCAGCCATATTGCAAACTTCCATCACAGTTTGTAGTTTTATGGGATAAAATATCACAACATATTACTTACTGAATCAATAATATTAATACAAGAGAGAACTTATTTTTCTTCAAAATGAGGACAACAGCACTCGGGATCACAAAATCAATTTCACTTTCCTGGACTGCCTGGCAGTTTTGTCAACAGAGCCTCATGGTAACTTTGTTCAGTTTTTGTTAGTTCATTTTCCTTGTTTCCATGTATTTAGTGCCTGAAAAGAAAACAAACACATCCCACATATTTACTTTCCTGTCTTAGGGCTTCCTGTCTTAGACATTGAGACGAACCTAAACAGAACGTGCCGAAACAAGCTTTCCTCCTCAGGGTTTGCCATTACCCAGGTCCCAGTCTGGCCCACCATCGAGCCAGGCACTAGGCTGGAAATTTAGAGTTAGGTCATAATTACCTCCTGAGGTATTGGATCAGGGATTTTAATTGAGAGAGATGTGATCAATTGGACCAAGAACTGTATTTTATTGCGTATTGATGGATGCAGACATTTTCCTAAAATCATAGAACTACTGTAGCAATAATATTGTTTCCTTTGTTTACATGTAAGTTGTAGAATAATTCTCTCATAAATTCCACAGAATTATTCACAATGACTATAGCGGCACTATAACTTTTTCAGAATATTTTTATTTTACTCTAACACAATTTCCATATGGCTAAATTGTAATCTTATGCACAGGAGTCTAACATCCTATAAACATGTCTATGGCAATTGTACAAACATATTAATTTTCAACAGAAGGTTTTCCCTACAAAAAGTTAAATTCATGTATATAAATAAGTGTGGGGTAAGGACCTGAAGGGGTAACCCTGGCAGATGCTGATTTCAGCAGGGATTTTAGCACCACATTGCTGCTCTCAAGAGAAATTTAAGAGGAAAGTTAATTTTAGGAGTTCAAGTCTATTTTCATAAAAGCTGAAGACATTTTTGTGACAAATTTCATAACTGGGCCTTACTTGAACTTTGAAAGACAGGTAACAAATGCTTCAGTTTGCATGATATAACACTCACCTAATCTAAGGCAATAAAAAGCAGACAGAAGATGAGTCAACTGTTCTCTACATGATTAATCTACACAGACAAAACCTCGAGTCCTCCACATGCAAGCTACCTTCACTCCAGTGGCTTCAAATTTTCCTACTTCTGCCAGTCATGTTTAGAAGTGTTTATATTTAATCTGAGTCAAACTATGCAGTTCTTTAATAACGCAAAGCAAAAATGCCATTTCTCCATGCTTCTGGAAGATGTTACAAATCAGGTTTTCTAAAAAGAAGGAAAGGGGGATGAACATGACCTTATCCAAAAAGCCCTGCAGTTTTCCTTCCACCTTGGAAAAAGCTGCCTTTATGTTTTCTTAGGGTAAAAGTATGTTAGTTTAACATTATGCCAGTCAAACTCTACAGGCTAAAAGACCATAGTTTGTTTATCTTCGGTTCTGATATTAAGCAGTAAAGAGATTGAAAAGCAGCTATCTGGACTTCAGGGACAGTATTTGAGATATAACAAATGCAGTATCTGGAAAATTAAAACACATGTCCTACAATTATTTATTATCTGCCATTTATTTTGACAATATTGTTAAATTGAAAATGGATTAAAGGCATCTATAAATCATGCTAAACTTTAAAGATTCAGAAGTCCTTACCTTAAAGCAGAAAGAGTTTAGTTTTAGCTCCAGTTTTCTCTTATTTTCTAATTTGAGAATTCATTGGAACTGGCATTGCTAACCACAAAATACAGTAGGAATATTGTAGGCTATGCAAGAAAAATGTGAATCTGATTTGCAAAGGATCAGTATTTTGTCACTTGTTTTTATTATACCATCCATTCTAGACAAATAGTGCATTCATAAATTACTATGTTTTAGAAATACTGGGGGCTAACTTCCATCCCTTCTCTAGATCAAAAGCATGTGCAGAGAAAAAAAAATAAATAAAATGCTTATGCTGAGTCCGCCATTTCTTCTCATAGTTACCTAGGAAGCTTCAGGGTTTTTTTTTTTTGGTTTGGTTTTTCAGTGGTGTTTTTTCTTTTTTCCTTTTTGAAATTAAATGGATTTATGGACTCCTGTTCCATAGTTCTATGTGAAATCCCATCTTGGTTTTAATCAAGACTATACTGCCAAACTGACTAGGTACAGTTTATTAGCTCCTCAGCCATATCATCAACTTCAAAGGATTCAGACATAGGTTAAAGTATACCAGAGTATAGTGGCACAATTACCATCTTTGATCACATACCCAAGGGCCAAATCCACTGTGGAGATAAATCGTCAGATCTTCGTAGAAACCATTTACATTTTCTAGAGCCAAATTAATATTAGGACAGATTTCCTTTTCAGAGGAGAAGAACTTGGAGGTATTGGAGGACAAGAAGCTCAACATGAGCCAACAATGTGCACTTGCAGCCCAGAAAGCCAACCATGTCCTGGGCTGCATCAAAAGCACCATGACCAGCAGGTTGAGGGAGGTGATTCTCCCCCTCTACTCTGCTCTCCTGAGACCTCACCTGCAGTACTGCGTGCAGCCCTGGGGTCCCCAGTACAAAGACAGACATGGACCTGTTGGAGCAAGTCCAGAGGAGGGCCACAAAGCTGGAGCACCTCTCCCATGAGGACAGGCTGAGAGAATTGGGGTTGTTCAGCCTGGAGAAGAGAAGGCTCCAGGGACAATTTATGGCAGCCTTCCAGTACCTGAAGGGGCCTACGGGAAAGCTGGAGAGGGACTGTTCACAAGGGCATGGAGTGATAGGACAAGGGGCAATGGCCTTAAGCTGAAGGGAGGGGAGATTTAGATTAGATATTGGGAAGAAATTGTTTACTGTGAGGGCGGTGAGGCACTGGAACAGGTTGCCCAGAGAAGCTGTGGATGCCCCCTCCCTGGCAGTGTTCAAGGCCAGGCTGGATGGGGCTTTGGGCAACGTGGTCTAGTGGAGGGTGTCCCTGCCCATGGCAGGGGGTTGGGACTAGATGGTCCCTTCCAACCCAAACCATTCTGTGATTCATTCCACGAGCCAGCATTGTGCCCTTGTGGCCAAGAAGGCCAATGGTGTCCTGGGGTGCATTCAGAAGAGCATGGCCAGCAGGTCAAGGGAGGTTATCCTTCCCCTCTAGTCTGCCCTGGTGAGGCCACATCTGGAGTTCTGTGTCCAGTTCGGGGCTCCCTGGTACAAGAAAGACAGGGAACTACTGGAGAGAGTCCAGCGGAGGGCTACGACAATGATGAGGGGACTGAAGCATCTCTCGTGTGAAGACAGGCTGAGAGAGCTGGGTCTGTTTAGCCTGGAGAAGAGAGGCTGAGAGGGGATCTATCAATACTTATAAATATCTAAAGGGTGGATGTCTAGAGGAAGGGGCCAGACTCTTTTCAATGGTGCCCAGTGACAGGACAAGAGTCAATGGGCACAAACTGGAATACAGGAAGTGAATATGAGCAAAAACTTTTTCATTTTGAGGGTGACCGAGCACTGGAACAGGCTACCCAGAGAGGTTGTGGAGTCTCCTTCTCTGGAGATATTCAAAACCCACCTGGATGTGATCCTGTGCAACCTGGTCTACGTGATCGTGCTTTAGCAAGGTGGTTGAACTAGATGATCTCCAGAGATCCCTTCCTACCTCTACCATTCTGCAATTCCATGTATCAAAAAGGATGTCACCTGTATACTGAGTTCTCCTAGTCTGTCTCTGCTCCCAAACTGGAAGAAAACTATACTAAGTATATTTAACTACAATTATAAAATGGCCTCCAATTTTGTGAACAAATGGCAGTAATTGGAGAATTAAATCTGTATCAGAGGACACACTTATTTCATTATTTAAGACTCTATTAACAGTGCTTTAGACAGAGCTTCAGATTTGAAGACGACATCAAAGTCATGGCAAGTGTTTTGACTTACTACTCTGATGATTGCAACACAGTATAGTTGATTAAATAAAATAATAAAGTAAATAATATTTAAGTAAAATAAAAATAAATAAAATAGCAAATCTTTCAAAAAGCAAACATAACTGAAATCATAGGATTCTTCAGACAAATGTGTCATATACAGCACAATTTGGAAAATTAAGTATGTGACAAAACTAGATCATATAATGGAGCGGGATGTATGGACGGATGAAGCTGAAGCAGCATTGTGTCACTATGGAGATGGCAGGCTGGCCCTGGGTTTTAGGCTTCAGATGAGGGCAGCTTCCAGAAAAATAAGAAAAAATTCTATTGGGGGAAAGACAAGAAAGGAGTTAACAAGGCCAGAGAGAAATTAAACCTTGGTCTTTCTTCCTTCTCTGTGAAGAAATTTAAGAGAACTAGAGAAACTATTTCTGACCAAAGCGTGCTGCTTTGAGCAGCACACACCCATAACTTAATTTGTCCTTCACTTTCAAATTCTCTCCCCACAAAACTTGCGGCAGGTCTGATACTGGTCTGTGCCCCTAGGTCATGGCACAATCTGCTGTGTTCCACCACGTGGGGAACAACCCATTGCTTCCTCTCTAGCCTCTGATCAAGGCTGAGGCTTACAAGGAGGCTGCCATGGCTCATCACCTGCTCCATGTGCACTCTTTCTCTCAAACAATTTTGAGTGGGCCTCCCAGCCCCTTTAACAGCAACAGCTGCACTCACCCTGGCTAAGAAAACACATTTATCAACTCAGCTGCCATTCAGAAACTTGTTTGTGAGTCCTTAGCTACTATGAAGCTCAGTACCCTGGAATGGAAATGTTACAACTCTAAATTCATTGTACTGAAAAGATGAAAGTTTCAGATCAAGAAAACCTTTTCACCATTAACACTACTTCATTAACAAAGCTAAATAACTAGTCTATGTTAACCATAACAGTTTGAAAACTGGGGGCCAGCCACATTCAGAGGAAAATGAGTTCAGTGACCTGGCTAGTTCATTGAAGCATTTCCCCCCTCATGATGAGTATTAGTTTATTAGTGCCTGGGTTTAGTTGAAACCAGATGTTCCTGATTTTTTTTAAGAAAACCTCACTGTGATGGCCCTGGCAGCCTGTATTTCCCTTCAACCCTAGGTGTATGTGCAGTTTGGGAGTCAATTAAGCTACAGATCAGCTAGTAAAATTGTTCATAATTCATGATCTACACTATTTGCTACGCATGAGATTACATCACTCATTTGAGACAGTGAAGATTGCAATGTCTTCTTACATTTCTATCAAACCTCTATTGCCTAACAGCTCTTGACTTTTTTGCTTGTCTGTAGTGGAAGGGAGTGTTGCCTTGTAGAGGGGACACAGTTCCCACCTGTAAGAGAAATTCTCAAGTCAGTTAAACCAGCATAAATCTACCATAATTCCTTTACATTAACAGAACCTTCACATTTACACTATTGTAGCAGAGAGCCAGAAATAAGTTAACGACAACTCAAAACCAAGTAAATCAAATGTATAGTTTTCATTCCCAAATCCCAAACTGCACCACATTGTAGGAGACTCTCCTACTCTGACTGGATGCTGCTGGACCTTTTGACGTTGCAGGACAAGACAGGACCTAAAGAAAATGTACTTTTTTTTTTTCTTCTTGCTCCTGTATGCTTGCCTCATGCTGACCGGAGAGGAAATGACAACCAGATGCCCCTGTGACCCACCGTTCCCCTGAGGTGACCAATCCAAGTGTAACATGTGGTCGCCTCATCTGGGAAGGAGCCAAAGCCTGTTCTCTTTAATTGGCCGAATGGTCCCCTACAGCTGCAACAGATTATGGACAAATTCTCTTCAAATAAAGCTATGCTTTCTCTCCCTCTCCCCACTTTTATTTGGGGGGTGTTGAGGAGAAATCATGCCTGGAGAAACGTGTGCACATACACACAAAAGTGAAGTTAATAAAAGTGTCAGGTAGGCAAACAAAATACCATTTATTATTAAATGGCAATAAAAAACCATATTGATGTATATAAGGAATCAGGCAACCAGGGAGCTTGAGAGAGACGGCAGGGTAGTAGTATCTCATGAATCATCACAAAAGTTTGCTCTGATCTTTAGTACCAGACTTGGTGACTTTGGGAAGGGGGCAAACATTTGTAATTTCAAGTCCTAAGCCCTTTCTTTCTAATTCTACAGTAACTCATGGCTGAAAGAGAATGAAACCAGCACGGCTAGAACAATTTGCTGTAAAGAGAAGTCTAAGCTGAGAGCCTTCTTGGAGGGGACTTTCATGTGGCCTGGCCTGGCCTGCTAGTGAGCTCTGTTAGCAGTTATTTTAAAGAATAAAAAGAATATTTTAAATAATAGAATTTTAAAGATAAAGGCATCTTCAGAGCAAAGGCAGGTTGTTCTTTTATGGAGTGATCCACAATATGAGAAACGTCTGATGGAATGGCTATATTTAGCAGCCATTCAACTGGCAAATAAGTGCTCCGCTATTCATTATAATCTCAAATTTTCATGAAACAAAGCTCATTTTCTTAGACTTTGCAGAAGCTGAGATTTCATGCAGTCTTTTTTTTTTCCTCAGACGCTTCTGTATTTTTCTTTCATTGCTTAGTCTTAATCTTGGGTGTGGAAATTAACTCTTTAGTGGACATATGTAGAACATACTGAGGACATACCTTAGGGGAAGGACTTGCCAAGAGTTCTGTACCAACAGTTCTGGAGCTCCAAACCCACACCAAACTGTTCTTGCTGCATAGGCTCCTTTGGATCGTCACAAAAAACTTGTAAATTTTTAGAGATCCATTCATAAAGTCCAATGTAACATAATGGTTATTGTCTCTACTAAGGCTAAGGAAATATCATCTTTCTTTACCGATGGCCTGTTAGGAAACTGAGTGCAACACCAATGCAAGGTGTGAGAGTGACCACATATCTAACATTCATTCTACTCCTTTTGGAAAGAAGGGTAAAATATATTACTCTTGCTACATCCACTCTTGTGTTTAGACAAGAAGAATTGTTTCTTATTTTATTTAGAGGCTGATTTGGTAGCCCAGTGCCATTAGGGCACATTTTAGTACAGTCATTATATGAAACATATTCACATACCATATAGTCAGAATAGTTATCCAATTATAGCTAATACTCGGACTGAATTTTTCTACTTATCTTCCACACATACTTCATGGATTAGAGCCCCTGAAGACAGAATCAATCATTCATAACAATTCAACTGGAGCTGTTGCTGTGCCTTAAATAATCATACATTAAAAAAAACAAATCTGCAGATAGATTTGTTGTTCATTTAACTGGAAGGAGGAATCTTAGTAAGAAGTTGAAAACTCTGAAGTTGAGAATGTGGGTCAGCGATATGAACACGTTCAGCTCCTAGTAAGATTTGAAAGTGCTCAGAGCTATGGACTTTGAAGACCTTTACTACCCTCAAAAGATTAGAAAGAATGAGAAAGCTCCTCTTGCTTTGGGGTATCAGAACGTTTAATCCTCCCAAGTCTTATTAATTATCTGATCTGTTCATTTCCCCAAAAAATGTCTTCTGAGGAGGGAGGGAATCAAAGAACAATGAAGGATAAAATAAGTCATTGTGGAGATAAAATCTTTTAGAAGATTTGTGATACTTTCAAGAAACCCCTCTAGTTCTCTCTGTCCACATACACAGTGGTATTTTATTTTCCCTTCCCTGCGTACGTTAGCATTAACTGGTTTTGCATGTATCTATTGCAGGTACAAATATATATACACTAATAAACATTTTGAATTGTTTCCTCCATTTATTTTAGAACAATGCAGAGTTTCCTCAGCCTGAGAATGCATAGGTATTTACTGTGTATTCATCACGTTAAAACTAAATGTAATGTCACATGTCACTAAATGCAGCCTTTTCCTCAGGCAGCAAAATGGTTTTACCATTTTTGAAATAGGATGCCAAAGGGGTGGGAATGGGATGAGGCCAGGACAAGCTCACATCGTTCCCAGGTTGCTATCATTCCATAAGCAGGCAGAGGAACAAAACGGGCACTCTGTGCCAAAAACATTTGCCTCAATGATTCAGACATGACGAGACCCTTTGGACAAATCCTGTAGGCTCACATATGCTGATGTTTTCTTGTACTCAGCTAAACTTGAAGTATGTTATGTTGGGAACAATGATATTGAGAAATTCTTTGGTGGACACCTGCTTATCAAATCCACCATCTTTCCTCCACTGTTACCAAGCAGAACTTTTTCACATAGGCATTTATCTCATTAAAATGTTAATTATATGCCTACCAGCATTTTGTCAAATACAGGACTGCATCATCCAGAAGCAAAACATCAAAGGCAAAAGCAAAATTCACAAATGTGTACAATGCAAAAAATACTTAAGGGTTTTTCCCTTCCTACTGCTGGTTTACTTAGTGTTTGCAAAATCCCATCAGATACATGAGCAACCGAAAATCTAGCTTTGAAGCTCCTGTGACTGATCTATTTCATACTGGCATATAATCACAGTTCACAAAAGATTACGTGTTAATAGACTGTCAGTTTATCTTCTCATTACACATCATAAATATATATCTTGAGTTTTTTCCATGTTGATATACAGGTTGAATAAGTTAAAAAAATAGGATAGCTTTGTGCTACCTCATATCTTCTTTTCCGCCTGCCCTGTCCTGCAGCCCTGGCCACAAAGTTCATGCTGTCCTATGACATTGGTTGGATCAATTTGGTCAAATGACAGGGACCACCGAAGAAACAGCAGACTCCATCTGCCTTGTTCTCTCAGGAGAGAATACGAGTTTCATGCATGCCTTCACTGCTCCTGCAGCAGCCATGCTTCTGCAGTCACAGAGGCAAGAGTGACATCTACTCCATGACATTTGCTATGTCTATTTTTCATACCTTGTTCTTACCTCCTTACCTTGTCTGGAGCTTTTTCAACACTTTTGTGTCATGGTATCACAGAGAATGACTGTATGGGTTTTTTTCTTTTTTAGTCCAGAACAGTAAGAGCTTTTCTACAAATGGTTATCTTGAGCACATATGACTCTTGACCTATTTTTTATAAATAAAATCAATTTCATGCAAATACAATCTGACCTTGAAAACACACTACATTTATATTTTTTTGATTCTTTGAAGGTAAAAATAGCCAACTTTTTGCTGGCATTATTACATAAAATATACTTCTGGGAGCATTTCATTTTGAATAATTCAGAGCACATGAAAACTGACCTGTATTTGTGGATTAGACTTTAATTCTAACTATTGGTATCTTTATTTTAAATTTTTTAAAATACATTTTTATAAAACTCCCATTTTTTTAATCCTGGATACAGGTGTGGTGCAGAGATGAGTTTTGCTTTTTGGCTGGCAAAGGCCATACTTAAAAATTTGGCTCTGCAGTACTGGATGTTAAGGTGCCTGTCTTAATAAATTGACAAATATGCTACCACAGTACAGTCCTTACATTGCTATCAATAATATCCAGCCTGTGAAATTCCCGAGATGTTTTGCAGCCTGCCTCATTCGATGGGCTCTGCAAATAGTAATTCTACTGCAAAAGGATTTTAGTCCTGCCACTGCTCAGGTCTGCGCTGGCTGTGCAATCCCTTTCAGCAGGAGTTGCACAGGACTCAGCCACGCTGGCTGAGCTTCAAGTCAAAGGCAGCTCCATATTTCATTTTAGTATACGCAGAATTGGCCGTCATTCTTTTCTGGATAGATGCAGACATGCAGGCAGGTTCCTCAGGGGATTAGGGGATGTCAGCATGGGCAGCTGTGAGGTAAGGGTGATCTACTTCATTCCCCAGGATGAAGGATAAGCCAATAACCATTTGTTAAAGCACAGTTAACAGATTTCATAGAGCAAGCTGCTCACTGCCATTGTTATTCTTCTTATAAAAGCATCACAAAGCAGGACAGCATATAATTGAAGATAACTAGTGCTATGTAGAAAAGTATGGAAAAAGTGAGCAAATCCAACAGGCCAAATCCTATACGAGAACTAATACAATTCTTTCATGCCTTCTCAAAAAACTAGGGAATTCCGCCCAGTTCTGCTCTTACCAGTGTCGCATGCTGTAACACCCATCATTCAAGCAGGTTACCGTATAAATGTGGTTTCTCACAGAAAACGTGATAAAAATCTCTCTATGGAATGTCATTACTTTTTGCAGAATTCACTACTCCAACACCATATGGCCATGAGGCTTTGCAGTGAACTCCAGATCAATTGCAGCTCTTGACATTTCTCTAACTTGAATGCTAGAGAATATACTTTTTGGTTTGATACATATCTGTTACCAGCTAAATGGATCAATAAGGCGCTTTTTTTTTTTTCTTTTTTCAGTGAGAGAGGGTCTACACTTGAAATCTTTAAAGTTGGGCAGACAGTTTCATTCAAACTGCAATGCTCAGCAACCTCTGATATTCTAGCAGTACCCAGCTGCTCTGCTATTGTTAGGGAATGGTACAAATCTCTATTATAGGCTCCCCCTGCCCCCCTTCTTTTTTTTTTTAAATGAATTTAAAATGCAGCTGTAAAAATTGCTTTGGGATGAACCTTGGCATGCTGAGCTGACTGCTAGCCTCTCTTTCTCTTGCCTGCCCCCTCCGCCTCTTTAAAATTTGAATTTAGATTTATTCTGCCTGGAGATAGAAGAAGGAAAGCGAATAATAAAAATAACTCATTCCAAAACTAATGGGCATACACCAAGCCATCAGATATCAGGTATGTGGCTTGACTATATATTAAAAAAACATATTAGATAACATATATTTGCAAGTGTCAGACCCCAAAATCTTCACAGCATTAAAAAAAAAGATTTAACAGGTAAGTTGATGTTAAAGGTCATACATATGAAAAAGATCCTCCATCACCAAGTCAGGATTCTCCTTCAGGCCATCTCTACAGTAGTCCATGGAGCCACTCTGGGTACTGAGGAGGTAGTCAGGACTAAAGTACTGTAGCAGTGTACTTTAATATAGTGCTTTTAGCAGCAGCAGATCAATACAATTATGTATACCGTACATGTTATGTTTCAATAGATCAGAACATACCATTGTATGACTCTTTCAGTGCCCCTGCTTCCTCAGTGAGTTCATTCTCCACAGTAATGCAAAACAGAGCTATTAAGAGGTAGACAGTTAATTGTCATGGATATATTTTAGAAAAAGGGTAATAATATGTGCTGTCACTGTGATGTATTCTCAATGGCTGGGGCGCTGATACGATCAGCAAACTACACAAGGTTCAGAGTTAGCCTTCACTAATGCTGGAAGTAGTCAGCTATCAAATTGATCTCCAACTATTAGAGCCCATGGATAGGATCCCTTCTGTCAAGTATACAGCTAGCTATTCCAGCAGTCTTTTCTCATGCCTGAAGCTTTAGGATGCACTGGAAAGGACTCCCAGCTTTAATCCAGAATTTCCATGCTTTTATAGATTTAATTAAGATTGTGCTTGGTCTGAAGAGAAATGCAAAGTTTTATACTTGCTATTCACACCCATGTTTGCTAGCACCTATTAGGATTATGAGTATCAAATAACAAATGCTAAATAGTGATATCTTAAGTCTTAAAACATAGAAAAAAAAGGCTTGTTTTGCTCCTGAAAGAAAATTCTAAAAGCTGTATTTGCCAATGTTAAAGGCCTCCAAAGACGTTCTGAAATCTCAAGACAAGTAGCTGTTTTCACCTGACACGCACGCATTACATACCTCAGGAAAAGAAGCTGTTCGTGAAAATTCCTTTCAACCAGGTGGCATGGTGCCCTCTCTGTGACAGCAGCAGTACGGTTTATATCAGGGTGATACAGGTAACAATACTATGGTCAATTGTAAAATAGTCTGTCAAACAACAAATTCAACCATAATCAGCATATCATTTGTCACAGATAGATCTCAAGCTCTTCGTCTCACCTATTGTATGACTGTTCACTGATAAAAATGATTTTGCGTTTTACAAACTATTACTATGTTCTGCCTTGAACAATATCTTGCAGCAGTGAGTTCCACAAGTTAATTTAACAAGATGTACTTTATTTTCCATTTACACATCGCTAGTTCGAACACATTAAAGAAAATCAGAAGCATTCTCAGTAATATTCAGTTCACATTTCTTCATAAATAGATATATCTTGTTCATATCACTTCAACTACTCCTGTTTAACAGACTTAATCATTCCCTTGCTTCTCTGTATGGGCAAGACTTCATAACTCTTCATATCTTTAATCATTATTTACTCCTAAACTTCAAAGTTACATTTTTAAAACACATTTTCTTCCTTAGAGATTTTTCTTATAACTTATGTGGTTGAAATATTAGTATTTTGCTAATAGAAGTTAAATGCTAAAGTATCAAAGTTAATCAAATGACAGTTCTACTATGAAGTTAACTCTTTAAATGTTTGGGTATTTTTTAGCTGTTTCTGTGCTCTTATATTTACTCTGAGCTTTGCACCTAAAATTATGCATCAAGGGTCCACAGCACTGTGATATTGTATTGCTTTTGCTATGAAATTCTTATCCCAGAATTTTTATGGCCTGAAGAGATAGAAACATATTCCCAGTCCTTTCCATTTCAGGGAGCTAATTTAGGAGAAATTCCAGTAGCTTTCATCTTCTATGTAAAACATATAAACTGTGGAATCCAGGAAATAGACTGTTTTATGTTCTGTGCAGAAGGAAGAAGACTACAGTGCTGCAGCACGGCAGCAGCCAGAGCTGCATGTGATGAATACCAAAGACAGCTACAAGGGCATCTCGGCTTTTCTCTCTGCACTAGAATGTAGTGCACTCTACTGCTAAGCCCCAAGATGAAAGTTATAGTTAAAAATAGGGGAAACCATTACTTCAAACTTGGCGAAAATATAGAATATATATGCATACATTTAGTTGATAAAGTAATAATGTGAAAACGTATAAATGAGTACAGTTGATTTATTTGAAACTCAGCAGCCTCTGAGCCAAAGCTTCGCAGAATAGGTATTGCTCAGAGCACTAATACAGCCTGACAAGAAACACAACAAGCTGAAGCTGATAATTAAGTTCACTTTAATTTTCCATTAGGAAACTTGGGTCAGGTATTTACAATGTAAAGACTTCCCACTATTTGGGTTAAATGAACTGTTCCTTCCAGCTGTAATCATGATGTACAACCAATTTTGGCCATGGCCATTTCCTCTCTGCCAGAATTCCATCCATAGTTGCAGTTGGAACCCATGTGCATGTGAGGATTGAGTTCTTGACATTTTGTCAGTGCCACTTCTCCCTGCATGACTGCTGATCTGATTAGAAAAAGAATTTTGCCTTGGTGGAAGGCACGTGTTCCATTTCCTGCCCCTGGCAGCAACCCGCTCCGCAGGGTTCCACCAGCAGCTTGTGTTCAGCAAGTCCCTGCTCCGCCTTGTCCTCACCCAGAGCCAAGAAAGAAGAAGAAAAAGTTGTTAAAAAACAAAGAGAGAGAGAGAGAGAGAGGAAAATTCAAGTAAACAGCCTGAGAAATTAATAGAGGCTGAGAATAAATCTCCATCCCTAATCCCTTTTCACCTTTTTTTTAGAGCAGACCAGATTAGACTACCCTGATTTTAACACTTTCTGGTGCAGAATGGCATATAACAACAAAATTTAAAGGGCAGGAGAGAGAAGAGGGGAGCGAGACAATGAACTCTCATTCTAGAATTTTAGCAATATTGTGAATATAAAGCAATGCTTTCTCGGATTTTGGTCATTGTGCATTGTAAGTGATACCATCTCAATTTCACTTGCTGAGTGGTTGTAGAACAGCTAGCAAAAAACTGGAATGAGCCTCTAAAGCAACTGCCCCAGTGACAGTCATCAGAAAGCTAGGAAAGCAAGGCCACTTCCAAGCTAGCCCTCAGTAATTGTTCCCACACCATCTTTGCTGCTTAACATGAGCTGTTGCAGCCAGCAGCTTATTCCATGAGTTTCTGAGAGTACAAATTAACCCTGAAAAAGACAGACACCAAGAACAGTAAAAGATGTAAGAGGGAACGAAAAGAGGGGAACAGGGACTGAGAGACAAGGAGGCCCTTGAGTTAGCTGGATTTACCATTAATCTTATATTCTTTAAAATAAATGCCATCGTCATTGCTACAATGTAAGGGAAAAAGGAGAAGGTGGCATACAAACATCTTATAACTTCTTAATGTGTTTTTTTTCAGAGACATTTTAAAGTAAAATAAAAAGAGCAGCAACTTTGTTACAATTGTACATTCACATGTTTAAAATCTGCTTTGTATTAGTGCAGAAGATTTAATCAGCCAAAGTTAAAAGCTTTTTATATATGCATGCATTGAACAGAAGTATAAGAACTTGTAAGTTTTTGATGGCAGGAGGATATAGCAGATGACAGGTGTCCTAAAATGTTCTCCCAGTCCAAAGATGTAACTTGTTTAAAGCCAGCCTGCAGGTTTCTGAAACAGAGAACTCTTGGGCTGGATTCTGATATATGAGACACCTCTTTCATGGGACATAGGCTTTGTAACTAGAGATACACTGTTCTGGAGAGTATTCCCAGGCAGGTGTCTGAGACTGAGCAAAAGAAAGTATTTGGAGCTATAAAGGTCTAATTCAAATTTTGAAAAAAGAGGCAGGTTTTATTATCTACAGGCTTACTTAGCCTTCAATGCACATTATTGGCAGCATTCTCTGCCTGCACTAAAGATATCAGATGTATCTGAGATCAAGGCTAGATTGCTTTGTTTATGCAGAGAATGAACAAAAAAACAACAGCAACCACAACAAAAAGAATCAAAACACATAATCTGCTTAGAAGTAGTAACTACTTTCATGGAAGTGAAAGGGGAAGTTCTCTGTGTCATCAGATCACAAACCAAATTACAAAAATCTCAATTAAACACCCACTGGCATATAAAGTTAAGAGAGAATACTGTTTTGAATTCATCCCCAAAAAACCAATTCCATCATTAGACTCCATCTCCCATTACAGTTTTCCTCACATGTAGCAAATTGGATGGGGTCTACAAGAGCCAAAAGCAAGCCTGAGAATACAAACCTTTCTAATTTAAAATGAAAATATTTTTAGTTATAGTCAAGTCTGGACTGAATGCAAAATGTGGAACTTTACATACCTCATTGCCAATGCAATCAGCCTTATAAATCTGTCTTTAGTATGGCAAGATAGAGAAAAAACAAGGAGGAAAAAGTATTGTTCATCAAGCAAAGGTCAGAACAATAGAGCATTAATTAAAAAAAGGAAAGGCGTTTGCTTGAACTGCGCTCTAAACAAAAGAAGGTGACAATGCTGTTATGTTACAGCTACATCACAACTCAATGACTTAGGTGCATTGACTTGCTGGTTTCAGTCCAATTCCTAGAGGAGAGTTTCATTTGGTGGACACCTGCTACAAGTGGCAACATCAGGAGCTTTGAGTGGATGGAAAGACTACACTTCCTCCATCTCAGAGACGGTCCTTTTACACAATATTTGGAGGACACAGATGAAGTACTTTAAGTAAAATTTTGCATTTATTTATTCTATAAATGAAATCAATGTTTGTAGCTTCTGATATTTTAATGAATATTAAATCACTTTGAGAAAAAGAACACTTATATAGAATTATGTATGAAAATGAAAAAAGAGCCACTGATGAGTTACTGAAACAAGATTACATGTCCGTAATTTGGAAGCAATGATTGTGCTGAATTAAAATAATTCTAACTGGTTTAAAGACTTTCAGAATGAATGGCAAATTGATAATAAGCAATTTTGCTTTGATAGCATTACAATGCCAGGGATTCTTTCAATTCAATTCCTATTTCCTCCACAAAAGAGGTTTGCAGATAGTAATTGCAGAAAACACATCTTTACTGTCAGAGCAGAGCAGCTTTTGTCTCTGAAATTGGATCAGCTCACCTTCTTCAATTGATATTTTCCATTGAACTATAAAGCAGTGCAAGTGTTACGTAGCTGCACAGTGGGATTGTACTGGGAGGAATCAATGGGACTGCTGTGTGATCTGTGCACGCAAAGTGCACAATACTTGATCTGGAACCCTGTTGTTTATAAGGAGAATGCTGACTGAACCAGGTATTTTAGACAAGCCTGGAAAATAAGCCAAAAGTAAACCAAATTTTATCTCTTGAGGTCAAAAGCTCAAGCAACAGTGTTACCCTTCAGCATGACTCCTAAAGAAGCAAGACTGTATAATATCAGTATCAGTCTGTCAGGCACCTTATTCCTTTCAAAACTACATTTGTTAGAGACTGAAGTTTTCCAGAGGTGAAGCCTTTAAAAGCTCTAACACAGCCCTTCATATGCTAACACAAACCATGCAATATCACTAGCAATGTCTTTGGTGTGATGGTAGCAATAAATCATTTGTGACTTAAGAAGCTGTTGCGTGTCAGAGAGGAGGCAACACAACAAAGCCATGTCATGTAAGAAAGCAACATTAGCAGCTAAACAAGAGAAAATGTAAATAGCAAAAGGCATCAAGAGAAAAAGAACGAGAAATAGTAAGCATTGCCAAGGAAAAAACACGGCCAAAACATATTTCTGGTGATTACCTGGGCACATGAATGTTTCCAAGATTACATCAGAAGCCCTCCTACATTTACTAAAAATCGACAATAGATCTTTTTCCCATGTGTCTCCTTGCATTTGCAAGAAACCACAATGCTTAAAATCAGGTACTTCACAATCTTCCAAATCCCTGGGGCCTGCATGATCCAAAACGGCGGCAAGTACAGAGTTCAGTGTACAACACAGGAAATCAAGAGCTGTCATTATTTCACTACCTTGTAAAGATAAGGTTCAGTCAACTTCTCAGCCCACAAAGTGACTGCACCAGCTGCTAGCTTGAAACTGCTGGCTTATCAAAAAGAGAAAACTTATTGCATATAATGTATTGAGATTTTGACTGAAAGACAGGATGCCAATGAAGCTTTTGGGACATACTGTGATATGGCTGCTAATGTGAACCTCTCATGTCCAACCCTGGCACTGCATGCTTCGCAGTAATATGGGAGCTGACCTATCCCACCTAGAAAATTAATGGTTTCTTCTCATCACCAGCTATGCAAGCTGACCATGACTGAAGCTCTCCCCAGATACTCCTTATACACAGTTCTCTGTTTACAGCATTTACAAAAAGACTAGTTTCACCCATAATCCTCTGGGTTCTTGCTCCCTACAGATTTCCATAAAGGCTGCGGCAAAGAAGTTCCCTTCAAATTGGTCTTCGGGAATAACCCAAACAAGCCTTTAGTGATTACTATGCCATCCTGTTTGCAGACAGTCTCAGTCCAGCTGAACTGCTCACAAGCATGTTCCTTTGCACTGCAGTTTCAGCAAGTTTACTGCAGCATAAACCACACATCCCCAGTGGCCACTCTTCAAGAAAGGCAAGGCAATTGATTGGAACAACATCGTAAAAACAATGTTGGACATCAAAGACTGGAAGAACTTCCTGAATCCTATGTAGGGCCATCAGTGGGTGGTCTAATAGTCTGGTAAGGGGAAATCACTGTTCTCCAAGATCATATGTTGCTAAATCATCACGCAATACAAATATTGTCCTAGAATGACAAGTGATTGAGGAGACAAAGTAACTGCTCAGATAACTGCATCAGGATTCTGATATCAGTGCTCTGTTCAATTCCTGAGTTTGCTGATCTTAAGTGGCATGTCTACCAACAACACTACACAGGCTTTGCTCCTCTACAAGCTGAACAAAGAACATCATCTACAAAAGTCAGATGATTAAACCCACGTTTTATTCCTTTCAAATTGAAACGTGGTTTGTCAAGGGGAATGTAATAGAATGAGAGGAATGGATATGTGGTAATGGACACAGCACTCCCACCCAACAGCAATGCAGGAAGAGTTTCTGGCTGGTGAGTTTAGGGGATAAGAAGTTGTTTTTCCATAGGTTCCATTTGCCTTGAAGGGAGCAAAATAAACCTCATGCATTGTAGACTCCAGTGCAACTTAAATAACAGCACTACACGGGGCAGAATGCTTTGGTTTACTAATATAAGTATTTTTCTTACTGCAAAAAACCCCTGGAAGTTTCTGGCCAGCTCTGCTCATGACTTTCGTTCCTTCCATATAAAGTTTAGGCTAAGCAAAATATTGAAGAGTTATGTTTCACTGCTGAAATGAATAACACTCAATAAATGCACTTCACCGTGCTTTCCCATTATTGGGTTTGGCAACAGCAGAGAGACATACTGAAGATCCCTACACTACTTAAGTGCACAGTGAAGATTTCTCGAAGTGAGAAGAGAATGAGGTTTCCAAGGTACAGTACGTAATAGCATTGCCATGCTTTGGGCCGCCAACTCTTGCATTCTGTGATGGCGCAACTAGACAAGATCAGTCAGGGCCTGTTGGCGCTACTGTGATAGATACAATAGGTAATAATGACTTTGCAGGTTACAGGTAAGCGTAGGTGGTAAAGAGTGGATAAATAATGCACAAATAGAAATTCTCTTCCTTAGAAGTCTGTCCGGTTAGTATATCTGAAAATATAGATAGATTTTTTAGTTTCACACATCCCCATTGGTTCTTTTGCTTGGAAATCCAGGAGGAGTGCTATTGTAGTATCATGCCATCACAAGCACAAAGGAACCCCACTGAAGTAAATGACAGTGTAGACCAAAATGACAATACTTACTAGCTACTGTTAAAAGAAGGTAACATTTTTATCAACATATAATCCCAACTCCTAATGGTGCTGGTTCATTATGATAAGAGGAGGCTTTGAAATCATATTTTGAGGAACAAAAATGCATATGTTGTTGAGATTGAAATACAACATTTCTTCTTGAAAGAAAGCAGTTTATGAAGGTTTCCCACAGGCTCCAGTGAGAGAGGATGGTAAAGGCAGCAGTGCTGTGGTTTTAACTTACCTTCTTTTTGATCCCTGCAATCGCTTTCCAAGTCTGGATTTCCAAGTCACACTTGCTACCAAAACCTGGTTTGAGTCACGATTTGGGAACAGTTACTTCCACAGTAGGGTTCTGCTACAGTGCTGCGTGACAACAAGAAAAAAGAAATCCAAGGGTGAAACATAGTGAAGGAGAACACCTGGAATGTTATATTAAAGGGGAGAGAAAGTGTTATGTGACAAATTTAAAAGCTAAGAATACAAAAAGGTCTGTTATCCTCTCAATGAACAAGAAATTAATGTGCAGTATTCTTATTGGAGCTAATAAGAACAACAGATAAAGAGAGAAAATAGCAGACTTCGCACTGCTTACCAATTACTGCTGTTTCTTCCCAAGGTCTGTAAACTAGTTGTGCTTAGAAAGTTAAAGATAAATGATATTGATTTAAGCACATTACTAATAGTACCTTTGCTGTAGCAATTGGATTTCACCCAAAATTCTGTTGCACCTAAATTATTCTGTCATACTAGCCGCTCCTGCTAAAATGCAAATTTGTCTTCTAAAAGCAGGATATATTGTGCCAAGTATCCCCATGGCATTTATGACCAAAAATATTTTATTAAAAATGTCTGGATATTTTCAAATAGTATTCCAATAGGCTGTCAAGTTAATAGAAAAAAAAAAATCATAATTCAGTGCTGTAAGGTAATAAAAAGTTGTACTATGGCTATGGACAGTTGAAACCCACCAGCAGATAAGAATACAAACTTGGAAGAAATAAAACACTCTTCAATTGCCTGTTTTCTACGGTTGAAATGTAAAATATGTATTATTTAAACAAAGAAACTGAGTGCCTACATGAGGCAGGGGGAGGAACTTCCCTGAGCAGTTATTTCTATTATCCGTCTGTTTAATCAGAAGACTGCTCTTCTGCTCAAACAGCAGTACAGATATACATACCTCCCAAGTACCCATACCCCTACACTGGAGTAAACGCAGAGCATTCCACTCCTCTGAGTACACAGTTACTCTGTTGTGTATTAGCAGAATTCAGAGCATTCATTAGAAGGGTCAAACAAAGCTGCTACTAACGTCTATGGGGCTTTTAGCACAGGATGAGGCTGCAATTGTGATAACAGTCCAAGAGGATTCAACATTACATTTGAATTGACGATAACAAGAGTACAGATGGAAAAGTAATTCTCCCACAAGGTGCATGTGGTTAAGACAAAAAGCTGATGCATCAAGATCATGTGAGATAAGCAGTGACTAACTACCATACTTATCTTAATTCAGCAAGCCTCCCTACTTAGAGGTTTGGTTCTTTTAATCAGAGATCAGTGTTTGTAGTTGTCTAGTCAGTTTACAGTTTATACTCTCTTGGCAGCTTTAAACAGTTCCAGTATTCCGAAAACATATTCTGTCCAGCTAGAACTGGCTGAGCTGTGCTGAGCTTGTCACCCTGCCTCCAACTTTGGGCATTCAGGCGTTCTATTTTCAGCAACTCATTGTAGCTGCAATGGAACAATGGTGGGGTGTGTAGCTCTTGACAAGAAAGCAAGAGCATGTGGAACGACCGGGCTCATACCTATCATTGCATAAGACACTTTTAGAATCGTTTAGGTTGTAAAAGACCTGTAAGATCATCTAGTCCAACCATTAACCTAACACTGCCAAATCCACCACTAAACCATGTCCCTAAGCACCACATCTACATGTCTTTTAAGTGCCTCCAGGGATGGTGACTCAACCACTTCCCTAGGCAGCCTGTTCCTATGACTGACAGCCCTTCAGTGAAGATTTTTTTTCCTAATATCCAATCTAAACCTCCCTTGGCACAACCTGAGGCTATTTCCTCTCATCCTATCACTTACTACTTGGGAGAATAGACCAACACCCACCTGGCTACAACCTCCTTTCAGGTAGTTCTATGAGCGATAAGGTCTCCCCTCAGCCTCCTTTTCTCTGGACTAAACCTCAGTTCCCTCAGTTGCCCCTTATAAGACTTGCTCTCTAGCCTCTTCACCAGTTTTGTTGCTCTTCTTTGGGCATGCTCCAGCACCTCAATGTCTTTCTTGTAGCGAGGGATCCAAAACTGAACACAGTACTCGAGGTGCGGCCTCATCAGTGCCGAGTACAGGGTGACGAATCACTTCCTTAGTCCTGCTGGCCACACTACTTCTGGTACAAGCCAGGAGGAGGAGGTATCTGTTCTTGGCAATGGGGCATCATATAGTTGCCCTACAGAAGGAATAATGCGAGCCTCCTGGCTTGACAGAGGCTCTTTAGGGTCTTGCATCCAATCTTCCCTTTTTTGGTAGCTCAGCACATCCTGGCCCACATTGTAGTCACATGGACATCCCAGTCAGTAGCTGATCCTTTAGCCAAGGGTCCTTAAAGACAGCGGCACTTCACATAAGCAGAGCGGGGGATCCTGAGTTTGGTAGGAAAATATAAAAAAAAATTTGCAGAAGACAGAAGGAAGTTAGGTGGAGCAGGATTTGGAGAAGGCATTACAAAAGCAAAGGATGCAATATCAAGGTGGGATCAGTGGCCATAAGGATTCTACGATTATACTTGACATGCAAGAGAAGCAGAGCTTACAAGTAAGTAAAGCAAAAAGACTGCATGACAAGAGGCACTAAGCCACTACTGCTAGTAATGTAGCTGTAAGGAACTCTGTAAAGTTATTCAAACAGGGAACTACACACAACATCTGCTGCCTTGGTTGCAGGCGAGCAGAGCCCGGGCTAGGCAGCTGAGAGGCAGCACTGTGAGCTGCAGTCAGAAGAGAAGACAGGCACGGGACAAAGCATGGAAATCAAAGAACCTGAAATGAAGGCAGAGAGCAGTCATGGGTTTGGGGGAGTGATATTGTGGTGTGTAGTAAGAACAGGTGCAGAGAAGAGCATTAAATAAATATTTGTTCATCAGGAATAGTTTACCACTGCATACATCACAGAGAAAGATGCAGAAAGAATAAAATATTAGCATGAGCCACTTCAGCAACTTAAGGGAAACTCATGTAGATAACTTTCAAAATCCTTCAAAAAAGTATTATAAAGAGGTAAAATTAAATACCATAGATCAGAGCCTCAACCAAATTAGTGGATCAACAGCATTTTTGTGGTAAGTCTTTCAAATCTAGCTTTACTTGTCTCTAAAGGATCTTTAAAAGGACTTTTTGTTAGCTCTGCTAGCTTTGGCTAACTATACAGAGCAAAGAATTGACTGTATTCCTACAGATATACCCCTAATAACTCCTTAGAATAAGCTGTGGCATTTTTCCACTAATTGTAGAAATTAGTGGGCATTAGTGGGCACCTTGAGCATGTGTTATTTATCTGCATGCCAATTTTAAGATATTTCAGTTGTGAAAAACTACAAGGCATATTTACTCTAGAGCACGTACTCTGTGCCAGTAAAAATAAAATGCCCATTGTGAACAAGAAAAATAAGAAGGAATTTTTATCACAGGACTTTAGTATCATTAAAGGTACAAAATCCCATGTTAGCTCCCCAAAGAACAGGGGATTAACCTGAGTTCAATTTTCCTTGCACAAGTTCTCAGAGGTGGTAGGAACCATAAGAAATTTTGTTCCAAGGGTCATAACTCTTCAAGGGAGAGATATTAATGGAAGCAGAGTTAGACTGTAGCTATATATTTCATCCACTTCAATGACTGAGAAAGAAAGAATAACTGCAATTTTGCTTTTCTGCTGAGTCACTCCATGGCAAATATATTCTACTCCACTTCATCTCAAATTTTTTCAGTGCCAGATCCAGAATAACAAAACAAAGCACAGCGACTTGAAGAAAATTAAAAATTCCATATGTAGATGCACCTCCTCCATGACTAAGATCTCCTGAAAAACTCTGTTGTATCTCGCACCTTGTCCTAGGGGGTTGGAATAGCTGAAGTGCCTGTTGCAAGGGTTGGAGAAACCAGATCTTGACCCTAGATATAGCTAGCTGTGGAAGATTAATCACTGAAAAATTGAGCAGTGGGTAGGGAAAATTTTATCTAAACTTACTTATTCTCAGCACAAAGTCCAGTTTTGCCAAACCAGCATTTTCTAATTGGGAAAAGAAAAAAATGCTATTGGCAAATTTATGTGTGGCTTTCTCCACCTCTAAATTCTGCTGGAGCTCAATCAGGTCCAGAATCAGCATAAGGATAGCTGCGATTGGCACGAAGACTATTTAAAAAGAAAAGAGAAGAAATTAAACAGGAAAAGAAAAAGAGAAAGCTTATTGCCATATTTATAACCCCTCCACAGGTTCCATGCCAACAGCAATTCAACTGGCCCCCCAGGAAACCCAGTTATTTTTCATTCTGGGAAAATGCCTTTCCATAGCCAAGAAGATCCTGATACAGTCTTCTTGCAGAATTTCTGTTTAAAAAAAAAATAAAAAAACCCCACAACAACACCCCCCCCCCAACAACAACAACAAAAAAACCCCACCACAACCAAAAACCACTGGGAGGACATGGGGGATTATATTGCTGTGTGATAGATGTTCAGGTACCATACTTCATCTGCCTTCCTTGAGTGCAGTTTCATAATGAGTGTTAACAGGCCAGCTTTAAACACTAGGGAGTACATTTGCAGTATAATGTGTAGAGATTTGACTGGACAATTTCCCATTAACACTAATGTGTGCTGCATGGTTAAATCCCTAAACACCACGTTTAAAATTTAGTTTCAAAAGTGCCCATTACGTTTGGGTGTTGGATTTTTTAAAACAGTTGTTAGTCTATTAAACATTCATTGCTCTCACACTAGTCAGACAGAACTTTCTCTCTTCGTTTCAGTTTAGATGGTTAATCACAAGATACATTTCTGCAACAACTTCACATACTAAATGAAATTTTTAAAATGACTCTTTAGAGCTGACACTGATTAACGTCTTCATAACGCCTCATCTAAAGATCTACTCATAAATGCTAAAAGCTTCAGATAAATCTATGATCTAACTACAAATTTTGTTCACGAAGGGCGATGCTTATTTTTTACAAGCACTATAGGTACTACAGTTAACATAATTTTTGTCACAATTTTTCTATCATTAAAGATAAAGACAAAGTGAGTGTATGCATATTTGTATTTGCTGGGGTTTTTTTCTAGTTAGGCATTTAAAGAATTAACAAGTGAAAAACTCAAGGACTTTCACACTCAGGATGTGAATGCACATAAAAACAGGTAGAATACAGAAGCAAAAACTGAAGCATCATTCAAGATTATAAGCAAGTTCTGAGCGACAACAATGTAAGCATGAAAAAAAAAAGTATGTAAACAAGTTTGTTCCCACCTTTCCTACCATACAAGCTGAACATCTGTCTGGTTTGTAAATCATGAGATCTTAAATCACAGAATCACAAAATGGTTTGGATTGGAAGGGACCTTAAAGCCCATCTAATTCCAACCCCCTGCCATGGGCAGGGACACCCTCCACTAGACCAGGTTGCTCAAAGCCCCATCCAATGAAATGGAGCATAGCCTATGCATGAATGGGATAATCTAATCTTATTGGGAAAAGGCATGCAGCATTGGACCAGTCTTTCTGCTAATAACATCTGTTAAGGAAAACAAAGAAGAGTTATCTAGGTGTATGCTGCGGGAGGGGAGATGAGCAATAGAAATTCTTGTATGTATTTCATAGAGTAAACTGATATGAAATGCCATCTACAGACAACGGATAAATTTAGATTTATACTGTGTGGCTGAGATTTGTAAGTGGACATGAACGGAGTCCACTACATTTACAACAGTTTGCTCATTCTTTTTACTGGCTTTCTGAAGTGGAAGCTTGCCATTACAGACAAGCATTTAATTCTTCAAAAAGCCCAGTTTCTTCTTACGAGACAATAAAATACTTCCTCTTGCAACAGCAGGTGAGCACTGAAGGTATCCTTAAAAATCTAACCCCAATGTGCTAAAGATACTTAATCTTTAAACTACATACCATACCACTTCCTCCCTGGTACCAGGATGTTGTAAAATGTCTAATTAGTCCTTATAACAGTGCTGACACCTCCACAGCACATAAAAGAGGGCTTTTAATTTACAAAAGACAACTCTGGTTGTCCTGATTTTTACCTTTAATTAGACTGTAAGACATAGTTCCATGAGATTGCAGATGAATATTCCATTAATTCGGCTGTTAACCAACATACAAGGTATCAGCTTAGGATACAAGGTAGATTTCTGAGGCTTTTTTAAAAGCAATATTCTAATATTTTGAATTGATTTTTAATACACACTGTCTCAAGGATTATTTAACTCTCTAATGAGGTAGAAAGAAATATTAAAGCAAATATTTTAAATGCCAGGTAAATCATCCAGTTTAAGGGAAAAAAAAAGAGGATTTTTCTGTTGATTTTCTTGCGATGGTACCAATAACTGCCTAGATTTTGGGAGTGACTTTGTGATATTTAGATTTTATATTAGTGCAATAATTGTGCGCAGTAGGGTACTGTACCTAGCTATGAAATTCATTTAAAAATGAAATAAGAGGCATGATGAAAAATACAGAAAAGTCAGTTGCCCCAAAGGAAATATAAATAATTTTGAAAGTAAAAGTGTTTCTGTGGCAACATGAACTTTAATAAGTCAAAATTTGCAATACCAATAATCTATACCCCAATGACAGGTAAATGCATGTGTCTGAATAAGAGGACCAGTGAAAATTATAGTCATGGAGCTGTCTAATGAAATCAGAGGAAGTGAACAATACAAGTCTGAGCACTTAATAAAAATCACCATCCAGCTCACAGTGTGTAACACGAACCCTAAAATAAGTGGAAATCTGCATTGTGATACATAAGGGATTTAGTGTGTCATTTGACACGAGCACTTGCCTCAACTGTCATCCACTCCAAACAGGACAAAGTGAGGCAGCCCAACAGGTTCTTCTTTCTTTGTGCCAGAGCATCTGGAAGTGGCAAGGAGTTGGCTGCTGCCCTCTAATTCTCTTCTGAGAAGGCTCTCCTAATTTCTCTTCAAGAAACCTCTTTATGCATCCCACTGTAATGAACACAAGACACACAAACCGTCAAGTTTCTGTTGAAGCTATACACCACAGGAGAATTATAAAGAATATGTATGGTCTGTCAGAAGCTACCTGAAGACATAAGTTCAGGCACCAAAGTAAAATGACCTGCCAGTTTTGTAAAAAGTGGAGACATTTGGGAAACAGAATGTCTGCCCTGCAAGTGGGAAGAAAAAACACCCAACAACTTCAATTAAAAAATTTCAGTGGATCTACAGAATAATTCCATGTTAAAACATTGAGTTCTGTTATATAAAGAAAAAGGCAGACTACTTCATCAGAAATTCTTTTTCTCACCTTCTTTGGAAATGCCACCTCAGCATTCAAAACAAAGAAATTGTGGTCCTTTAGCCAACTTCTACAGTCAGGGTATTGCAGCCATACAGACTTAAGGTTTCTGCACAGCTCTGCTACCCATTCTTTCCTATCTCTAAAGCAACTCCTGCCAAGTGTGTAAGAAACTGCACTACAATATTAAGAAATAGAATAAATACCAGGATGCTGCATAGCAGGGAATCACGCCCACCCCTACCTCAGTCACAGCCATCTCCCCTTGTATATTCATATCTTGACCTACAGAGATTTCAAAGTAAGGCTTAGGGTCATAGAAGTAACCAGAGCCTTTATCATGGATACAGGGAGAATCTGTTCAACATGACTTCTCTCCAACTATAGACTGATAAGGCCTTATATTTCAGTGTACGTATTACTGCCTGGGTAACACCCCCTTTACAATTGTTGTTCTAGAAATCAAGAAAAACATTTGGGTTTTTAATAATTAAAATACACAGTTATCTAGTCTATAAGACCTAATTAAAAATTTAGAAGGCTCATAATGATCACCTATTCATTTCAAGGAAGAATGCTGGAAAAGAGACAGGAGAGGATTAAATATAAATAAATTAAAATTAAAAAAACCCCACAACTATTCAAAGTATAATGATTGTATTCACAGCTAACAGCAGAATCCCAATATGCATCATATTCTACAAGGATGAATATAAAAACTTCTCCATCTCATGTTACCAGACACATGATGTGTTTTAATACTAATCTATGCTTTGGCTATATCTGGAGAGACATCTATCGTGGTGGTAAGCCTAGTTTCAAAGGACATTGGCAAACTAGTGAGCTCAAAGAAGAAAAATGAAAATAATCAAAGAGAATGCTTCAAACATGATGAGAGACTGAGAAGAATGGGAGTGCTTTCTTTGGACATGAGAAGACTTGGGAAGGCCTAAAGAAGAACAGAAAAGTAAAGAATGGTATAGAAAAGATTTTTGGGGAATGGCTGCATTGCCTATATTGTTATAGAATAGCGTTAGATGAAAATAAAAAAGAAACACGGTTAAAAAGGGGTTTTTTCATTCTGCATCATGTTACAGAAGTCACCAACATAAAAACCTGAAGATTAAAAGTATATTTCCAAAAGCATTCACAAGGTATTGCCAAATATGTGAAGCAATAATTAATGGCAGTTCACATTTAAGAAGAAAATAAATTATCCAAATATTGAAGACCAGAACGAGACCTATGTAAAGGCAAATCATTCTATTATAAAACAAGCGACTTACGTATGATTGGACATTTCCATTTAAGACATATGAAGAAAAGCTTTAAAACAGGGCATTAACAATTCCTCAGCTGGGAGTAGTGGGTCAAGTTTTAGAAATTGCTTCATGAGATGGATCAACTACAGATGTTCCCAGAGAGACAAACAAAAATTACTAGAGGTCTTAAAAGCATGACCTATGAGAAAAGAATTGAGGTTGTTTAAGCTGCAGAAGAGAAACCCAGAGGACATGATCATGTTCTTCAAAACATAAGTTATTGTAAAGAGGATACTGCTTATCTGTGCTAGACAGGATGTGCAAAAATGGGCTTGAATTGTTGCAAGAAATGAGAAAAACCTTGACTGTATAAAAAGTTAAATGCTGGAATAAATTTCCAAGGAAGTTGCAGTGCTTCTTTCATCAGAAGTCTTTAAAAAGCTTGGGAAGTATTTGCAAGAGATGAGACAGCTGGAGTTGTCTCAGCACAATCTCAAAACTTCTCTTATTTTCTCTGATTTTACGTATTCTGAATTCAAACTATAAAAGATGGTGCTTTGTTTTTGAAATCTCAGTGTTATAAATCACATGACTAAAACCTAGTGACCATCCTACTAACCCATCTAATCCCATCTAGTTGTTTACCCATCCTGAGGTAAACGACTAGTTCTGCTACTTCAGTTTACTATGTTGATTATGTCTGAGTAATGGAAATACTTATTCAAAATAGTTTTCAGAGCAGGCAGACTCTTCTTTTCAGAAAGACAGAATACAGGAATAAGGCTATCTAGTTTTTTCCCCCTAAAGCTGCCTTTTCCACAGAGATACAGTCTTAAATTGGCACAACTACCTAGCTTTTACTTTTATGTAAAGGTAGATTTTTAACAGACGTACCAGAGAAAAACATCTAACAAAAGATAACTTTCTCCTTCTGCCTGACTGTCAGCCTCAGCAATGCCAGGAACAGTAAGAACAGAAAGCAGAGCTTTGGCCAAGGCAATCTACATGGGGCAAAATGAACAGGGGTAGGGGGGTGGGAGTGGGCAGCAGAATATTCCAGCCCAGACCCAACTCTAATCTGAACTACATGCCTGCCATTAGAAGAATGAGTTCTGTGAAAGTCTCGTTCAAATTCACCTGGAAAAAAGTGCCAGCACCAATTTAAAATGAGAATCACACTTCATCTTGCTTGTTTCAGTAGAGGCATGCAGAATCCACAAACCAACTTGCCTTCACACTCCTCTTTCTTCTCTCGTACTGAAATGTACAATTTAAAGTACAGCCCCAGAAACCATAACCATTTTGTTTACCAAAAGTAGTATGTAAAGTGAATTTCAGGAGGCCTCTATAATTATGTCTGAATCATTGAAACAGACTCAAGGCCCAGAATACAGGTTTTGTTCAATAAAGATATACACACTCTAAACTCTGTTTTTCACATCCTTTTAGATGTGGATGAACCGGTTTGTGTCATCAGAAAGTATACAGGCATTGTTTGCTCTAATTCCCTGACAGACTGGCCTTTTTCACTCTTCTTTTCTTCCTCAAGAACTGAAGTCCCATTTCTTAGAAGAGAGATCAAGAGGGCAGAAACACTAGCTCTCAGGTGCCCTAGCTCATCATCATATAGTACTCTGCAGAGACTTAAGGTTAGTTATCATAGCCAAAAAGAAACAAGGAGACATTTCTCTCAGAGCAAAGTGACAATCCACAAACAAACTGTTGCTTATCTTAAGTTTGTACGTGGTCTCAGTTCTCATTCAGCTTGTCAGCCAGAGCACAAAGCTTTTTAGCAGTTTAATTCAATGCAGTGGTGGTATATGAAAGAAATATACATGTATATTTGGTTTTGGTGCTGGCGATTTTTTTGTTTTGCTTGTCATTTACATCTAGGCAATGTTGTTAACTCCTTCATCTAGGGATTTTATTCTTACTATTTAAATAAAAAGACAGCAAAAGTATTCTAGTCTCTTTTTATAGACAGGTACTACATCCAGAATTTTCAAAGAGGTTTAAAGGAAAGAAGAGCTAATAATAGACTTCCCTGCCTACAGACAAGGGGCTGGGACACCTCACTCCTAAGGCGGCTGAGCCCTGGAGCAGGCTGGAAGCCCCACATCTCAGGAGTGACCCAGAGAAGTTAACATGCTAAGCAATGAGCCATCAGGCACAGCACACTCAGTACCAGAATATTTCTAACCTTTTTCCCATATTAAATTTTTAAAAGCAGTAAGGAGAATACACTCTGTCCACACCGTAGAGCCCTCTTTTGGTGTCAAAATGCACTCACTTTTTCTGCTTTTTTTAAAACCAGTCACTTGGACCACAGAGACAGGAGCCATCCTTGCTCCCTTTTCTGTCCAGTCAGGGAGCTCTGTGGGCATTCTCCAAGGAAGGAGACATGGTGTTAACTCTCAAGCTAGAGGAGTAAGGGTTTTTTCATGGGTTTTTTCTTTTTTTTTTTTTACTTTCTAGGCCCTTATATAAAAAAATGATTCACATTTATCTACAGCAGCCATGTTCATTTTTTCTGAGGCAGTCTATGTCAACATGTATGTTAGGGATGGTCTGAGTAGAACCTGCTGCTGGACCAACCCTGCCATCTGCCCATTTCTGAATTATGTTGCTTAAAACAGGATGCTTCTGAACATGCCAAAAAGCAGAACAGGAGGCACTGAGAGGAATTTTAAGACAAAACAAATGAACTAGAAAATGAGTACAAGGTCTTCCAGGGGCTCCCCCAGTGAAGGCTGACTTTTGATTATTGGGGTTTTGGAGGAGTTTGGGGGTTTTTTTTGGACCAGCTAACTTATATTAGGAAGTAATGTCCTAATTTTGAAGGAGCCCTTTAGGCTTCTTAGAAACTCCCAGCTTCATAATTTACTTGGGTCATTACACAAAGGTGGTTTCAATATCCTTACATTTCTCATTGTTTCACATGTGGCTATCCATTACAGCAGAAGAAATTACAAAACTCCTAGAAGATATTATCATTTTCATATCTAGCGAGCCTGATGAGCTTTCTATAAGCAGGATGCATGAAAAGATGCATAAGGAAACTGGATTACAGGAAAGAAATGAAAATATGGAGAAACAGGAGACAACAAAGAAAGGTGAGGATATTTCACCTATTGATATAAAAATAAGAGTACAAGTGCTATCTTTGTTTATGGAGGCTATAGCTCTCCTCTGAGCTCATTAATGATTCATTGCATATCACAGGATTAAAAACAAGGAACGAGTACATCAGCAAGCCTAAGCAGCTAGCCAGATTTCTTATTCAAGCAGCCGGCATTTGCAAAAGGCTCTTCTCTTTGAAAATTCCCTATTCTTTTCTCAGAAAAAAATCCACAACTATTTCCCTCCGAAGTACTAACTTCTAGTTGCAAATAGTGAGGTACCACAGAGCCCTCACCCAAATGCACAGACTCCGTCCGGCTGCCTTGACTGTAGCAAGCCTGTGCTCTGCAGGGCCAAGAGAAAGATGCTTGAGGCTGGCGTTGATTACTGGAGACAGGTTATAATCCTCTCCCACCAACAGAGCTGATGACAATGGGGGCAGAAACAGAAATGAGGATTCATTGTTGAAAGTTCTTTACTTTAAAGAATAGTCAGACTGGCCTTTGTTCATAATTTAAATGCTTCAAATTAGAGGTATACACTTCACTAACATTCCCACTAGCATCAAGAGGGCATTTGTCAAAGGCTTCAGTGGGAACCAAAACTATCCCTTAATGATTTGCCATTACAAGACTTCTCTATTTTGCTATTGCAAATCATAACCCACAGTCACATCAACAAAACATTACAAAATCAAGGTGCAGAAACTCAGGAAGTCTTGGAAATCACCACTTTTGTCTGCCGGAAATGAAATGCCCTTCTCCAGTTTCAGTTTCTGCTGTTGCGAGTCAGATGATTGCATTTTAGTACATTCTGCTAAATCAATCACACTGTAAAATACATTAACATTACTCACCCCAAAAATGTTGTTTTTCATGTAATCTTAGGATGATGATGACACAAAGTAATCAAAGCAAGACCATTGACATCTACAGCTAATGCTCTACCCTCATCTCATCACATCATCCTTCTGAGTTATAGCCCAAACGGTACTTACGCATTCCATGGTATTTTGCCTCTTACACCACACTTGTAACAATGGCACCAATGACATACAGAGCAATGCAGAGGATCTGTCACATGCAGCTCAGGCTTTCTCAAAGGGGGAAACCTGCTAGTGCATATTTGATACTTAGTTTCTAATTACTGTCTTAATTTGTGACTCTCCTGTCATATGTGCTTTTATGACAACAGCGAAAATCAAAGAAAGCACGTTTTGTTGTTCCAGTAAAAATGGTGAGGTATGGCATTCAGCAGAGTTCTTTTTAAGAAGAGGGAGATGCTTCTCACAAAAGCTTTCAGTTGAGTCCAGAACAAAAAGCAGAAATCAGTATTCATGATTTCAGCTCTCCAGAGGTTGGATCAGATCCCACCTGCATTCTGCAAAAGAGGTATGAGTATATGAAATTTGTGTATACCTCATGGGCTCTCCCCACCCCACTGAAAAACAAAATACTCATAGATCATTACTGTATAGAGCTGTCCAGGTACAGCTAATGATTCATCAGGTACCTGTTCCAATAATCAATTACTCAATGCTATACAGCAGCTTATCAAAACACCCTTACTATATACTGTTAGGTGCTTGCTATACATGTGATTGCAGATGCAATCAAAACCACAGGGAATTCCCATTTTGTGAAGTAAAAGAAAAAGTTGATACATGCAAAAGCTGGGCCCGCATATCTGGAAACTAAGTAAAACACGTATAAATTAAAAAAAAAAAAAAAAAAAAAGGCAAAAGCAAACTTACATGAACGAATGGACAATTTAATTAGAAACAGAGGATGAGGATAGATTTCGAACATTTTCCAGGATCAAGTGACCTGGAAAAAGAGAGAGAAAACCTGTATTGGATAAAAAGCATTTACAGTACAAATGAGAAAAAATAAAGTTCAAATAACAAATTAAGTAATTAAAATTGGAAAGGGAACTTCAAAAAAGATTTTAAAAGAGAAACCCTGGAAATTATATACCCAATGATATTTGACACTTTATTTACACAAAGACACATAATTTCCCCCTCATTAGTGCACATTTCTTCCCCTTCTACAGTCTTTTAGCTGCTACAGTATCTGACATGATCATTGGGATTTTTCCACTTTTGGTCATTAACGTTTGTATGGCAGTGGCTCCAGACACCTTTAGGATGCCCATCACCTCAAAAGACAAAAGGGAATCCTGCTTCAGAGAGACAACAGTATAAAACACTACCCAGCAAAGACACTCTCTTTTCTGAAGAAAATGACAAGTGAGAAAGGTTACTCACAACTGAAGCTACATGCCTTTATTTTGTAGAGGCATTATAGACCTCCCCCTGCCTGTTTTGAATAACTCTTGCGAACAAGGACTATATATGCATGCCAGTAAGACACTTCCTCCCACAGGTAACCCTATGCTTGGGCTAGCACGCATGTTTCTACAGGAGAAGGTTTTTGTGTTTTCATCCTTGTACCATTCTGAAATTACTTGGGAGTGGTTCTCATACCAATTCAAGAACCTGTGAATTTTGCCCGAGTTTTTGAAAACTGTGTGCCCCAAACTGTAAGACTGAAAGCAAGAGAATCTGTTACAATGTCTTTCTCACGGCTACAGAGCAAAGTTACTCACTTCAGTTTTCCCCAATTCTGGCAATCCAGGGCACCATGAGTCATTATCCTTTCTTGCCAACTACTGTTTCACAGCACAAATCTCCATAAGGGGAAATTAAATATTTCTACAAATTCGCCCTTCAAGAGCCAAGAGAACTGTCTCACTGAGAGCACTTCTTGACATGATACATAGAAAAAAACCTCAACATAATCACTGCAGAGTAATCAGAAAATGTAATCATATTCCAGACCTGTCACTACTTCTGTTTCTGAGACAGGCGAATACATTTCTGACATTTGGGGCCTGTTACTGCTGCCACTGAAGTCAAAGGCAAACCCCTCCACTGGCTTGAACAGGCACAGACCTGCTATTATGTTATAGAGCACAGCTATTGTAAAAAAGCAAGGATTTTCCTCAGGAGATTAGATACATATAGCTGAGCTGCTGCCCTTCTCCAGCTATTCTACAAGGTAAGTTGTAGGGTTTCATAAAATAGAGACAGACAAGCAGTAACAGGATCAAGAGCTACTCTTCTTGTGAGAGGGACCAAATTAATTTTTCCTAAGATTAATTTACCTTCCCTATTTCCCCTAAATAAATAAATAAACAACACAACAGCAGAACAAGACAAGCTATTCTAGTGCTTAACCAATTAACAGTACTAATTAGTGTTTAATGGCAATGATAATTATAGTCATATCCCTGTGAGTCTATTGAGGCTGCCACATCAGATGGATCGTACTGTTACCCCTCTGTCTACAAACTTAAATCAATATCACTTCAAACCTGACAGGGTCACTTCATGAAAAGTGATCAGAGTCACCTGTCATTTCTGTGCTAAACTGAGAAATTCAGAAGTCTGTTGAGTGGTGGGAGGAGAAAGGATAAAGCACCACTCTGAGTAATGAAATCAGCAAACGAAGCTCCTTGCTGCACGCAGGCAGCATTCTTTAAGGTTTTCATTTGAAATAGCCAAATATAAACAATCCCAAAGCCAACATTCACAGGTTCTATGCAACTAGCATGTTTCTAATAAAAACACAGAGTAATTTAGGCTAGGAAGGACCTTTGTAGTCCAATCTACCATTCAAAGTAGGGCTACCCAGACCGGCTTACTCATGGCTTTGTCTAGCCAAGCACCCAGCTAAGACAACCACAGAAGACATAGGATATAAAGCAGACAAGAAATTCCTCTGAAGAATGGGCAGAAGAACAGTGCAGCAATTAACTCTGCTTTACACAAGGACACATCTGACCATTGCATGAGAACAGAGGAAAAATATGGAGAAGCTATTGAGCAGCTAAAAACTAACATAAGCTTGGCATGGTACTAAGATACATATTCAGATACAGTTCAGGGCTTCACACACACTATAAACATATGCAGCAGGAGTACTCTTATGAGTATTATGATAATAATGAAAACAACATGTATGAACATAAAATTCCAAGAAAACAGAATCTGGAGCATTCAGAGGTCAGAGTTGAGAGTATGACTGTTATTGTTTTCAATGCCAAAAGCAGAAGCACAGTAGAGCTGAGTCTCATAGTGGCTTTTGTTGTTGTCATTAGCTGTAAAGACAGCAGAAGGAATCTCATAAGAGAGACACAACTGACTAGGGAACACAAGCTTTTGATCTATCTTAGCCAGCCATCCTACTTTATTGTGATTTTTTCTTTTTTTGGGGGTGTTTTTCTTTTTAGAACCATCATAAATACTGAAAGATAAAAATAATCCTGAAGTTCAAGTCTCTCATTTTGCAAGAAAAATTGTCAGTTTGAACAAATTCTTGAGGGGCAGGGACTTGTCCCTGTTCCCTGACCACCACCCTCTCTCCATCCCTCCCACTAGGAATATATCTTTCCCTGTTATGCTAATTTCAGGAGGAAATCCAGTATATATTTTCATTAGTGACTAAAGCTCTGATCCTACAATTAGTTAAACACAAGCTTAATTTTATGCGAGTCATCCCACCAACATTCCTATATGCCAGACTTTGTGGGATGGGTGCCTAAAATGAAACCATCATGAATTAACTCCATTTTTGTGTTGCAAAACCAGGGTTGGAAGTACATGAAGAACCGAGATACTAGAACATAAATCTACAATATAATATAGGCCAAGGAACTAAGCATTAAAAAAAATAATAAAAAAAAATAGCTAATTCCTTATTCTGAAGAAAATCACACAAGAGTTGATGTTATTAATTAAGAAGTTTCATTCTTGTTACCCAACAGTTAGTGCTTCTCCAACAAAAACATGGCAAAATGCCTCACTTTAAAGAGCACACGTCAGACTTTGGATTTAACTCTGCCTGCTTTTGGCCACTACGGCATCATAAATTTGGTGCATCTTTCATTCTGGCCCCTTATGTTAGAAGTAGGTCTAAAACTAACTCTTTTCTACATATGCAAAGCAAAAATATGTCAGGGATTCATAATACTAATGAAAATCCCTAACATGTACTTATCATTTTACATTTGAAAAACACTCTACAATCATTAACCAAATAATTAGAACTAAACATAACTAATTAATACACTAATGAATTAATCATATGAGTACTGTGTATGCTGCTTAAAATGGCTGCAACATTTTAGTAATGAAACAGTTCGTTACAACAGTGGTAACTCAGCTCTGTTGCAGGAACACATGCCAGAATCAGACTTGTAGTGTAAAAGAAGATGGTAGAAAAACATTTAATAGCTCAGAGTGAAATCTCAATACTTACATTGCTGCACATGTCTAAAAGCAATGGGCCTAGAATCTCTCTTCATTGAAATTTTTGCCACCTGCTAAAAGACAAGTGTATTGCACAACTGTTACTCAAAAGCAAACGTGACTTACTACTTCAAAGTTCAGTGGATTCTCACACTATTAGTAAATTGAATCATCTTCAGCCTTTTCACAAAGTATTTTATACAGTCATCTTTCCCTGTGTACTAAACCCACTATTTTAATATACATTAAAGCATATCTCCTGTAAACGCAGTGCACGCTCAACATTTAACATCACATCCTGTACACAGAGTCATGGTCAGAAGAGAGCAAGTAATTTCTTCACAGATATCACCACTATTTGGTTCCAAACTATCCAAAGGTTTACCTCCTAAATACACTACTCACAGTCTATGGCGACTGGGGATTACTCTGATTTGAACTTGCATAGTAAAACCTGCTTAATTCTGTTTCTCCTATTAAGCCGATTAGTTGAAAAACAAAAATGTATTCTTTGACTTTAGAAGGGAAACTTTTAATACCAAAATACGAATTTAAAATTTAAAGCGTGCAAATATTTACCATGATCTCTTCTAACAATGTTCCTAATAGCAAACTTATCCCTGACAATATTCATCTCCTGTAAACACTGGCAAAGCAATTTCAGAATTGTTATGCTGTTGCATATTCACTAGCTGTTGCTGGAGGTATTTTGTTCAGCTCTAATTAGCACAGTTAATAAGATCAATATTTTCATTACTGAATGCTGCAGTAAGGCAAAACATGCTTAAAAACTTACATTTACAAAATCCCAAGAAATATATTTCTTGGGAAATCCTAGTCGTCTATTGCAAAAGCAAAAAGCCCTCAGAAACTGGAGGAAAAACACTTCTGGTGTTTGTCATTTTGATGAGGACAAAAAATTAAAATTAAAACATTCATATTAGTCAGGGGTGCTTTTAGAGAAGAGAGGTATCTTTTTTCTAATTGCTTTTTTACTACTATTTACATGTGTCCAATGCCTTTTTCAGGGGAAATAAGCACTGAATTTGGAATCACTCTCACAGCCCTCAGTGTTGACTATCACTCTCCTTGGACCCTCGCCTACCTTAAAAAAACACAGAAACCTGAAAGAAAAGCAGAGGCACTGCAATTAAGTGGCAGTGTTTAAAACTGGGCTTCAACACTGGCAAATAGAGACCAAAGGAAATGAAAACAATACAGCTGCAGCAGACAAAAAAAGCGCTAGGTCTCAGGAAACAGCGCAGCCCTCAGCATCCCTGCCCTGAGAATGGACGCACCAGGCCTTGGGCTTTCAGCTTCCATCTGCAGGGAGCATCCGCTTCTGGCACAGAAGACAAGAGTCTCTGCCTTCTTTAGACCTTGTGGCAGCTACAACAGCATCAAGGAGGAGGAAGCAAAATACATAGGTCAGACCTCCTCTTCCTCAGATATCTGAACTTTGTTAGTTAGCATTCTTCATGTCTAATAATAAGAGGTCAGAAAAGGATCCGGAGCCTATAACTCTTTTTTTTCCTGGCATTTTTCTCTTCTTTTTAAAGAGGAAAGCTCAAATTTGCACTTGGAAAACACTCTTCCATCCATCCATACAACCTCTCCAAATGCAACTTTCTTGATGAATTGACAATTCACTGAGCCTCCACTGCAGAAACGTCAGTCAGAAAATTGTCACTGTAAAGTACCCTTAAATAATTCCATGCTCATGTTGAGTAATTACTTTCAAAACTGTTCCTGCAGGAAAATATGATCAAATATCAAACAGATACTGTATAATTAAGCAGAAAGACACAACAGGGAGCAGAATATAGGTTTAGGTGCTTTATTAAGCATGAGGCTGAAGGCACAGGTTTGTCAAAGCAGAAAGAAGTACATTATATTGCACAGCTTGTAACACAAAGCTGTTTCCTACAGTAACACATCCTGCACCTGTTGAGGTTTTGCCACCCACTGCGTCCACTTGAATTTGTTTTCTTTATTTCCATGACCACCTTTTCTAGTCAACTAGCTCAACTTCCTCTCTAACTAACATGCTCAACTTGCAGTTTACAGCTTCAGAGCTGACAAGATATTTAAGAAGCCAAAACCACAAAAGACAAGACAAATTTGGCATAACACTTCTAGGAAAGGCAAGTGAAAATGCTGAGGAAACATGCTAGGCAATTCCCCAAGCATATTCAGTTTTCCATTAACCATATGAGCTCTCATAAAAAACCTGTTCTTTTAAGATGACAATTATAGCAGCATGGCCAGCTTGATCTAGTGTCCAAATATGAAACACTTAAGAAATGGAGGAAAGCTATTTAATAGGAGGCACATAAAGAGAAGCCATTTGGGGACTTACCTGATTAGTAAGCTTAACATATTCATTTTCTAACAGATGCAAATGCAAGCAGTAGGCTTAGAATTACAGGAGGCAGTATACGTGTGGCTAACTTACGGATTCACATGAGACAATACTTGAACTGTATTGCTGCTTCTCCACCAGAAGAGAGCTGGCAGAGGGCTAGGAGAACAGAGGATGAGGGCAGATGGTTACTCAGAAAACCTAAAACCAACATGCAAATAAAGACAGTTTCCAATGGATATTAAATCAAGCCAATGCAACGCAACTATTTTCTTCATTCTCCACTTTCACTTGATTGAAAAATTAGTTAGATTCTTATCTGCAAGGGGGGATTAAAAAATAAATTTTTGATTCCTTTTCTGGACATATTGCTCTGGGAAGATGCATTATTTCTAAATGTGGCAGTGGATATGAACTACCATTTCCAGAAGTAGTCTTTTCTCTTTTTCTTTTCATGAAACAGGGCTGGATTTTGGAAAGGAACAAAGGCATTCATCATTAAACCCAATCCCTCAACAATATGTGCCAGGAGCCCTGGGAATTCATCAGTCACTAGTGCTACCCAGAGAACTCTCATAAACTACAAGTTTGTGGCTAGTCCAAATCATGACAGCAGGAGAACACTGGATCATCCTATTGAAGAATCTCAATCCAGACTGTACTGAGAATAACTCAGGTTATACTGCATCATTTCACATTTTCATTATGTCGCACATCAGATTTAGAGACTGTTGTACTCCATTGTCTGTTCTTTTTGCTGTCTCTGTCACTAGAATGAGACACCCAAAGTGTAATGCCAAGTGCAGTCTGTGAAAGATAGCAATACATTGAACTCCTTCATATTTTATAAGTCAATTTGCCAGGCACACCATTATGTTCTTACAGGCCACTGCAGCTGTAGAAGAGAACAAAAGTAGTTGTCCATTCTTATCACAGGGTAAACTGTTGCATGACAGATCTTCCACAGAACAGACGTCATTACTAAGCATACCTTTGTGACATAGACTCTATAAACACCATAGCAAGAAACGGTGCAAACATAATACATTATGGTTAAAATTTTAAGACAGTATTTGTGAGACCTTTTGAAAAAAACAGTATTTATGTATGTGCATATATTATATGCATACATGCATATATATAAATATATATTTCCATGCCAGGAAAGCCAAAATTCCTCACTACTTTAGGTAAGAAAAGGTGAGGACAAACCATATACAGTGTTTGTACAGGCGAGTTCTCTGCCAATGGACAGAGAGAGAAAGTGAAGGCAAAATAAGACTTTCTTGCTTGGGTCTAAGTTGCATAATCGCTGCCAGGGAGAGTATCTAGTCTGGAGACTGTAGTTGCGGTTGAAAGGGGAAGAGCATTGCCCTCGTCTCACAGCATTCCTACTCAGGGTCTCATTAGACATGTTTTATAAAGGAAAGCTGGAATTTATTCTATATACAAAAAAGCCACTGCAACTCTACTCTAAAACTTTGGCTGCAGAAACCAAAACCAGAATTATACTCTTATGTTCTCAGACATATAAAAAAAGCCTCAGAAAAACAGAAACCCAAAATGTTCAGAAACAATTGCCAGGAGTTTTGTACTTATTTGTTTGTTTGATGGTGGTCTGTGCCTAATAAACAATGCATCTTCCTAAGCCATTTGATTAAATTGAAACCAAAGAAAGAACCAAAATCCATCCATGTCTCTCCCCACCCCCATTCACAGGAAAACTTTGATGTGTCATGCTGGCAGTAAAAGCAAAAAACCTCCCAACCAAAAACATTCCTATCACTCCAGAGCTTTACTTAGACTCTGCTAGTTAAGCTCCACTCAAGTAATCAGTTACTATTTATTGGTCCATTTATCTTCTAGTCTTTTTAGCATAGTATCTCTACAATCAAATACAAAAATGAAATACTGTAACTCAGTAAGAGCAATGCAAACACTGTTAGGAAGGGACTATGCTATTTGAAGGTCAAGTAAAACAGCATTTGGAGTCAAGTGGCAGTCAAAAACCTGCCATATTGTGCTACCATTACAAAGGTTTATGCTCTCCATTACATTGAAATATAACTAGAGCTGCTTTGGAATTTGTGCTCATTTACACCAGAGTAAATCAGCAAAGGTTTTGGATCATAGGAATTAAGTTCATTGATGACTGAGCTTAGTCACATCACAGAGGGATACCTGCACAGTCTTTAATCAGAGAGAGCTTAGTTCTTTCTTCGTATATAAACTCTAGATCTTAGAGGATACAATTATCTGTTCTGCCAGTGAATCACGGCTTGAATTTTGCTTAATTCCCCAACAGCATGCATCTCATGTAATCGTCTCCCCTGCAGACAAAATTTATACCCAAAGTACTAGGCTATTTCAGAAAGAAACCACTCTTATTTGCCTGAATTGGTTGGTACGGTACTTAAATAGCCATATTCACCTAGTGATTTCTCTAAATGCTTGTTTTCAAATGCTTTAAATTATTTTTGGTTTTGTTAAAGTTAGAAAAAGGTTAGGTGAGTACAGAACATAAGATTTAGAACAGATTCATATGAATCCAATATTGAAATTTGGAACGTGTAAAGCAGGCTTATTAAAAAGCTGGACCACCAATTTCTATTTCTAGGACTACTAGTACTATTTTAGTTAAGCACAGAGGCATCCAAGTGAGAAAATTAAAAAACAAAAGCAAACCCAAAAAACAAAACACAGGACAAAGGGACTGTGCAAATCCTCAGATGGCTTTGACATTTAAGTGTATTAATTTTCACATAAGCCATGGACTTTGGCCATGACACACGATAGGAGAAGGAAGAGAACTCAGCAATGGAAGAGAAGAATTAGTAGTGTATTAAGCAACTCTGTTCGAGTCTGATGGAACCATATGTTTTTACTGGCCACCTGGCACATCAGTTTAATATGAGAGGGTATCAAACGAGGAAACTGAAAAGCTAATGTCTATGAATGTGCACGAAAATGAGCATGCACTTAATGAAGAAGTAGAGCAAACCCCGACATCTTGCATCACTATTAAATAACTACTGGAAATAAATTACTTTGATAAGCAGTTTCAAAGGTCTTATGTATCACAATTCTGTACAACTCTAAGTGCTTCCATTGGCAGAGGGATTTCATTCAAAGATCAACCTTTCAGGCTTCATCTCATTCCCTGGCACAGTATCTTGTCTTTTACAGTTATGCTGAATTCCTCAGTATTCTGAAACCAACAAGAATCTAGGTATCTTTGATCTTCTGCACATATTCAGAGAAAGTGTTTTCGCTCCTAGTACATCAAGATTTGGAATCCAGATTTTATATTGTGAGTAGGTAAGAGCACTCAGTCCAGAAAAGGGAAACCTTGTCTGAGTAGAGCTGTGGGTTTGACTCCCCTCTCCCTAGAGCGCTCCAGTGACGACACTAAACTACCCCTAAGCTGGGAGCACACCCCACCTTCTGCAGGAATCTGTACCACAGCATGCCCCCAAAAAATGCAAGATACATGGAATCAAAAGGACAGATCTGCACTCTCATGGTTAGCATACGAGCGCATTCCTGTCTCTGCTCTTCAACCATGCCTGTATTTTACCTTTAAAGGAAATTAAAGCTAAATGGGAGTCACTACCTTCACTTTCAGTCCAAAGGCGAACAGAAATCCCTTTGCAGGCTATACAGGGTACAGGGCTACAGATCTCAGACAGATCTCTGCAGTCTTTAGCCATTTTGGGAAGAAAGATTGAAGTGTCTTAAATCTCTCCCTTCTCTTCCCCATCTCCACTACAGCCCATGGAGAGGGACCCCAGCTGAAGGTTATGGGTTCTGCTACAGGGCTGCTCACTATGTGGCTAAAACCCCTTATTACATTTGATCCTAAATGACCTTCAAAACTCTCAAAGTTAGTCTCAGACTCCTAGGCTATAAGGGCGTGTTTAAAGCATGCAATGGAGCATGTTACAGAAGCCCATGAATGCAGTTTGCTGGCAACTGAAGCATGACTTCCATCTGGATGACATGGCACGCGAACAGCAGGGGTATCCTGACTCCCCACTGTGAGGAGCGACAACCCAGCTGAGGCCTGGCCTGCACTGTGGTGGTGGGACCCATGGGGCAGCAGTGCTGTCCTTGGCCTGAGAAGCAGTCTTTGTCCCCATCTCCCCCTTGGTGCTACAAAGCACTGTGGGGTGTGCCTGAGGTCTTATAGCCATTAGGATATTTAGCAGCATGGCTGTTTGGCCAGAAAGATTGATTACCAGGCCCCATATGCCCCAGTACTTCCAGTTCTGGGGTCGTCACAAACTGAACTAGCTTAAGTGATCTTCACCTACTGCACAGACTTGCCCAACGTCTCAGCGAGAGCTGACAAGCCTTAATTAAACCAAAGCCAGGGCTAACATTTTGCAAAGCAGGACCCTGCCCTTCTGACCTTTCTCCTTATGCTGGAAAAACTCAATTGATTACTATATGGGAAAAGAAAGCTCTTACATTTTTTCTTGTATCAGAGGGCTTTGAGCCCTGATTTCATGAAAGATGTCATTGCCCACGGCAAGGGGGTTGAAACCAGATGATCTTTATAGGTCTCTTCCAACCCAAACCATTCTATGATTCTCTCAGTATCCAGCCTTCAAGTCAGCTGTGCAAAACCAAACATGAGAAGAATTTATCAAGTTTGCTAATGGCACTGAACTGTTTTTCTTTCTGACCTTTATTTTCCAGTGACTGCCTTCCTTCGTAGCCCTTAATGACATTTAGAACCAGATTTTTAATTAAGGTACCTAACAAGCAGATAGACAATTAAGATTTTAACAAATACCTCATAGGCTAGGCATATCACCTTTACCGATGAGGTAGGCATATAAGTGCTTTTGAAAATATCAGACATCTATCTGCAGCTTAAAGCACCTAATGACCTTAAAAATAATCTAACCTTCAAGTTCTAAATATTCTAAAAAGCTTTTTTTTTTTTTTTTGATATGTTATACACATATCCAGAGGGAATTTTGTGGAGCCTCTTTCAAGAAAGAACTACAAACATTTAAAAAAAAAAATATAAAAAACAATCCTTTGAGCCTTATAAACTTTCTAAGGAAATTAACTGTACTGTAATCCTGCTGGTAGAACATCAGTGGAAGTTGCAAACAGTATTCCAAAGCATGGTAGCAAGAGTAATTGGCTTCTCCCTGCATCCCAAAGTTCTTGACCTTTTGCTCCTCATTAGGGACATAAAACATTGGGAAAACAGTTACATTTGTCATATTTCTTGTAAAATTATGCAAGTAGAAATTGAAATGGTTTGGAGTCAGTAGAGTGAATTTGAAAGGCTTCTTGTAGGAAATGGCTAAGAAAAGAGTTCTTTAAATCCCCTTTAAGTAATTCTAGCAACAGTTATGCCACATGCACTTGTACTTCAAAGTATTAAAATTTTAACAAAGTGAAATTATAAACAAAGCTCTAATATTTAAAGATGGTAACACATCTGTTACTGTTCTGTTATTTAAACCACAGATGCTGGTGAAAATAACAGTAATCATACAAACACCTGACTCTAGAGACTTTCCAATCCCTACTTTTGTCCCTACAATTCATTACTGACTATCAAGTTCTGATTGAGAGAGGACTGCAGAATCGAAACATATTGTCCCTATGCATTGTTACTCATAGGCTTGCTCCTTCCGATTTTAGTGGTGTGTCTAATTTAAACTCAGGATCCCACGAAGGAGAACATCATACCAGGTAGGTCCTACTTCTATTGACAAAATTTTGTAACTTTCTGCTGAGAGAACAATTCTATGAACTTCAAGGCCTAGGATTTAGGAGCTAAATAACCTCAGGCAACATCAGACATATTTTAGGTGCATATATTAATATGCACATTAATAGGGGAATTAATGTTGCCTCTGATAGAAGTGTAAGGAAGTAACATTGATAATAATAATTTAATTCCATATGTAACATTAAAATAACTGATGTGTCAGCGCAGAAATGCTGTGCTTCCAAAATTACAATAAAACGTCTCTTGACGTGAATTTTCATGCTGTAGATCAACAATGAAAGACACATACTAGTTGCTATAAAGCAGCATGAGAGAGAACTCCAGTCAAGGGTGTAAGAGTAATTGCCACTTCAATCTACCACTCGAGTAATTTTCAATAGTCAGTCAGCTTCTCTGTCTTCAGAAGCTGAAGCAATGAGGCAAACAAAAATAATTGAACCTGTAGTTTTTCTTGCGCAGGCCTACTAGTTCTACATATATAGTTCTATACCATGTAGGTATAGAACATGTATCGTTCTACAAATACTAGATCTACAAATATAACTGTAATTGCAATGAAGGGTAACATACAGATACGTACGAGACAAGCAATGCTTTAATGAAAAGATAAATTACTGGCAATGTCATCTCATACAAAGTATCAAAATATTTGGGAAACCCACAACAAAGACCTGAGCACAGTTTCAGCCTGTATAGGATGCATAGTAGCAGAGTCCTCACATTTAATTTTTCTTTCATACTGTCTATTTATTTTGTCTTGCTCTACGACTGAAGTGTAGAAAATGTTTGCATTCCTGTGTTATGTTTCCTCATAAAATGTTCCATTTCTGTCTTCTGCGCACTGCTACATATAAAATGACTCATATAATCAATTAGCAGCACAAATTTTGTTCATTAAAAATCCGGCATATTTGAAATTTCACAAAAAAATTCCATGTCAGACACAGTTCTTAATTATCATTTTGGAATAAAACCCGAGAAACAGAAATTATCTAATTTCATTGTAACTTGTTCTCTAATTCACAAATAAAGCTAGCTATTTATTTATTTACAGCAAACAAAGTAAGTTTAATCTTTATAGTCATAATTTGTCTTGTAAAAACTTACCTCCATTTGTTTGGGAAGCCAGGCAGTTCCAAGTGTGGAAGCAAATATAAACTGACAAAAGAACCTAATAAAATTCTTTACAAAAATGATTTTTCAATAAAGTTTGATATGCAGGTTCTTTGCTAGTTTTGTTAAATCTACCAGTTCAAATGTACAGAAATCTTTCCAGAAGACAATCAACCTGTTTATTAAACAACTTCTTTATTTTCTGAATATGAAACAAGGGGGTTTGCACATCAAAGGTTAATTAAGAGTTTTAGGAATTTTTTCAATATCCCATGCTGAAATATATTAATAAAGCTGTCTTGTGCAGACCTTTCAAATACAAATTTACAAATACATTATACAGCTTAGCTGTTACACAGTCCATACTCTTAAAGAGACAGAAGATCTTTTTGCTACAAGGAAGAACAGTCTGTAACAACTGCTGTTGTACAGCAAGGACTCTCAGCTCCTGGAGACTGTGGTTACAGACCTCCAGCGTAGCACATTCTTCTTGTCAGCCTTGTAATTTTTTTGCCAGGTACTCTGTACATTAAGCTGTTTCATTTCAATTGCCCTACGGGTTTCTTGCTCAGTAACTAATGGGGAGCTTGACGCAGCATTACTTTAACATAGCACGATGTGATAAAGCTGTAGGATCCTCTAGTAAAGAAATTACTGGTTCTGTTCTTAATAGATTAGTTCTCATAATACTTAGCCACACATCAGCAAAGCCTTTATATTTAAAATGTTATTTAGAAGAGATATTTTACTGGGTTCAACTAATTTCTATAAAATAAAGGATAATTTCAAACACAGTTTACCTGCACACACACAAAAAATGGAGATGGAGCGAAGCTATGAATTTGCTTCACACACAAAAGAACACTATATGTTCATAAATGTCAAGAACAGGTTTCGGTGTTTTTAATACCTTAATTAAACTGAAACAGCATATGAGACCTTTGCGAGGTACAATCCTTATAGTTTACTAAACCTAGGGTTGTTTGAAGATGCAGAGGTTGTGCATTGTTGTTCATTCTATAAAGCCATGATCAGAAAATTCGGAATGGCTTATGAATCATGTCCCAGTCATTTATACAGAGCTGAAGCAGTTCAGATAAAAGCTGCTAGGCTGTAGACAAATCTCATTCTGTATGCATTCTCATTGACTCTATTCCCAGACTACATGCTTTCCTCTATATTTTGCATATTCTTTGTTTAAAGTTTTTAATTACAGGTTTTCCTCTCACAAACCCAACAGAGAGAGTCTATCTTAAAAAATGTCTTACTAATAGTCCTGTTCCTCTTCAGCTCTGTACATTGAGATAACAGTTCAGGTTTCTCCTAAACTCAGGCTATCCACCATATACCTTGATCTATTTGAATTTCACTTTAACATCCCCCAGCAGTTTCCTTATTGGCTCTTGTGAATCTCTGTCTATGACCCTCTGTCTAAATTTTAAGGATTAAGAGCTCCCAAATTATCGTATGTTTTACTGGGAATGCTTTTACAGACACAACTGATGGGTTTTAGAATCGTTCTGTGCTAGTTGTGAAATCCTACAACTGGTCTAGAGCCAGAATATGAGAAAGACATGGGATTGACACCATGAACAGTGTCTCAGTCCCTCACTTCTTCATTGTATTTACTCCAGAAAGAATCTGGATGTACAGTACATTCAATAGCACAGACTGAAAGATAGTTCCTACTTCTTGGCAAAAAGCACAACTATTCTGGTACTAAATTAGATTTCCTCCCAAAAATACTTGGTTTATAATTTATTTGATTTCTTCTGAAAACTTCAGCCCTTATTTATGCCTGGGAATGAAAAATTAGTCACTTCAGTAGTTGAAAGCAATAATTATCAAGGATATTAATAACATATTTGGTAATCTACCTCTTTGTGCCATGTGTTCACAGTGGAGCCCTCCTATGCACGGTGGTTCAGTGGACTGGAAATCCTGGCTGTATGTTTGACCTGTTACAGCTCTTTGGGGAAGTCAGCTGCCTTCTGAATTCCCTTTTACAAAGCTTGTCAGAATCTATGCTGGACAAAAACATTGGTTAATATTTCAGCAATTATACAAAAAAAATGATGGTATAAGGTCTCACTCATGTGTAAAGGGGCTGATCTGGTCCCAGTAAAATCAATAAAGTTTTGTTATTGACTTTGCTTGGAGCAGCATTGATCTCTAAAGGCAACAAATGTATTGAATTAGATTAGTAAATTACTGTTCCCACGACCGAGTTAAAAGACAAATGAGTAGTTAAGTGTGAGTCTGGTAACAATATCACATCACAGGGCTTCCTGGTTATTTTCCTGTGGAATTCACACAGTGGAATTTCAAAGAAAAATATTCTCCCATCAGTACACACAGGAGTTTTATATAAAATATAGAAATCCTTTACAAAAAGAGATTGTAAATCTGTCTCATACCAAAAGAAACCTAAATTCAAAGTTAAAGACACCCTATTTTGAAGTCTGCATTAAGACCGGCTGATCTTCTTTTGACTGAGAGTTTCACACAGTTCTAGCTAAATACATCAGAAAATATAGTCTGGCAGGACTGAGTATTTAATTTAAATATGTTTTCAAAAATTCAGACTATATCTTGATTAATGAAGCTTTTCTTGATTAATGGAGCATTGCAAAAAGTCTCTGTGGGCATGTGAGCATGGTATTTTAGAATGAAGAACTTTTAATACAGACTTTTAAAATTTTTCAAAGTGGATATTCATATAGGTCTTGTCTTGCATGATCCATTTAAATGCACAGATTAGAAATGATGGCATATCCTTTTTGTAGGGGTCTCATATGCCTGCTCCCAGTGATTACATGACACAGTCAAGCGGTTCTCAGAATGAAACACTGTACAGAAAATATGACCTATAATGCAATAGGTTATGTGCCACAGAAGACAGCATATAAATATTTCAAAATATAGAATACATGAAAAAGCATCTTTGCTTTTATTTGCTGTCTCATACCAAGGGCAAAAGCACCTTCATTGGCACAGATACCAATTATGCATTGCTTATACATACACAGATATATGGATAGATATAAATATATAATAATGTAACAAAATGGCATGATGTCTGTGTTTATAAAATTCCTGTTATAGTGAACTCATTGGCAAGCAAGCATTTGGCCAATAAGAGCAGTGGATAAATTCTTAATGATGGAAAGTAGGCTAACACTTTGAAATTCTGTTTGCATATGACCTTCTTTTCTTTCTCCCCTTTCCTTAAACTGGTATATTTCCATTGTTCTCCAAAATGGCTACATAAACTTGAATCCTACACAGAAGACAAGCCAGTGCAAAGCACTTAAATTCCTAAACAAACAGCCTGGACTCAATGTAAAAATGACCTTTTTGATTTGAGAACTTTTTTGAAAATTCAACATGACATACATAAAATCTTTATTGTCAGCAGCCAAGCAGTTCAGAGCTAGCTCTGTAATCCCAGTGTGGGACCTAAAGTGCACACAGGAAGCTGGATTCAATTTTTCACTTAATTCCAGAAGTTATCCATTATCCTTCCTTACTGAGTAAAAGGGGTTGCTTTTCCTTGGCAAGCTCCTTGGTATGCAGAGCTAAAATTGGGTCTCAGTCACAAAAGACCTGTCAGTAGACATTAAATTATCTAATTACAACTGAACATGTTATTGAACAAGTCATATTTAAACTATGAATGACATATGTCAAAATCCATTCTTAAAATAACTTAAGTGATACACATGCCTCAATATAGCTTCATCGTTTTGCTGCTGTCTCATACATGCAGTGTCCAGTATGAGTCATAATTGACACTTGTGAAATGATACATACTCAATATTTTATGGTTTAATAGGAGATGTGGCTAGAAGCAATGTAAGAAAAATAAAACCATCCAATCAAGATTATATTTTTTAAAAGATAACAATTTCAGCCCATGGGGTTTTATTCATCAGTAACAATTGCAGTGAGACCCAACACAAAATGTAGATCTTTAATATCAATAACACAAAATGCTACCTTGCTAATGAAGACATATTAGTTTATTGATTAGCTGTGCAAGAATGTTTATGTTGGTTTTGCTTCTAGCTGCTCGTATATGGACGAGCTCTTCAATTTTACTTCATCTGCATGCAAAGATTTGTAGAAATGGTTGTAAGGGTTTTCTTACAGCCTGTATCCTCCCCCACATCTTTCTTACAGCCTGTATTTCACCCTAGCTCAGCTCTGCTGTACTTCGTATGCACTAAGCATAAGCAGACTAAAGTAGGCTAATATTTAGCTTATGGAAATCCAGCTCACCTTAATCAAGTGTGGGTTTAGCAAAGGTAAGTAGGTAATCTCCCCCTTACCTCCTCTATGGCTTCTTTAGCTACACCTTTTTGAAAAAAAAAGTTGTTAATAAATAAGTACATATGAATAATAGCACTGGTCTAACAGCAGTAAGTCCCAAATGATTGTATATGCCTAACCAGTGTTCTGGTGAACAGACAGGTATTTGAAACGACAGCTTCTTATTATGCCAGGAGGGGAAAAAAGTGTACACACACACACAGAGTGTATGATTTGACCTTCATAGCTCTTTTCAGTCTTTCATCATTTTCTTAATGAGGAACACTACCCCATCAAGGCCAATAAACACTGCCCAATCTCCACTGCCTCTTTACTCTCTACTGCAAGGGACCCGGGCTACACAACATGCAAATGCTTGCACAGCATCAGGTGCCAAGAGAATGCAAATCATTAAAATCATACTCAGGTCCTCGAGATCATTTCATTAGGACAGCCCTTTGAAGGATATGATCCATAGATATTAGCCTATACTTTTTATGACAAAACTACCTGCCTCTAAAAAGCCTGCCACTTAAGACTCCTTACATAACTTCACTTCTCAGAGAGCAATCTTAGGCTCTTGGAATAGGGAGGAATGCATAACATTCAAAGAGTATCAATGAAATGAGTTTTAATATACACATCACTTCTAAACCACTTTGATTTTTTTTTTTGATTGGTTTATATTGATATGGAGCAGATGCAAAGTTCACAGCCTGATCCAGCTCTAAACCTATGAAGTTTCAGAGGTGTGCAGATTCAGATTCACGGTTTTGTCTGATTTCTAGAAGAAAATATCAGGAGAGTTTTTCTTCAATTAAGAACAGCTGTTTCTACTACTACTGTCAATGACAAATTAAGACTTCAGTACCTTCAGAGATGGAAAAACCCATTAAAAAATCAGCTTTGCTTAAGAGTTTATTCTTAACATTTTTCTTACTGAAATCCACAGAGGAAATTGAGAGGGAACAGCTTTGAATTACAGTATGTTTTCTTGCATGTGGGCCATTTCTAATTTTACTGCCTGCGGGCTATCTGGGAACTAGCAGGGGAGACTATCCTCCATTCCAAATCAAAATCAAAAAAAGTAGAACTCAGTGCAAAACTCCATTGTACAAAACATACAGCATACCAAATTTCAGTGTATAAGCTGAGTTTCTTCTGTCTTTATTTAAAAGCATATGGACTTCTCCATAACGATGCACAGAACTGTTCTAGGAAAATATGCCCTGCTGATTGCTCACTGCTTCTGCCTACATCAGAACTTTGTAAGAAACAGGAATGGATTTCTCCATTTTAGCCATTTCCAGATGACTCCAAAGATCTCATTTCTCAGTTTGTCAGTCAGACTGAATATAAGTATGCAGGGGCATAGAAGTACAGAGATTTCTATAGGCCACTTCAGTCATTACAATACTTCAAAAAGCATGACATGCTACATTTCTGTCCCTGCCTTCCCATACTTGTCTAACCTTTATTAAGATCACCATTAAGCCTATCAAGACCTCCAATGTACACTTTGGAGTACTGGAGTATTTGTTTCATAGTATCAACTCATCTACCAATTTCATAAGTCTTGTTCAGTAACTCTTTCATAACTCTTGTTCAATCATCAAAAAAAAAAAAAAAAGGACCCAAAAAATAAGACAGAACATGAGGAAACCTCCATTAGTACTGTGACAATTAACAACCAATTATTGCTGTATAGGAAACAGCTATCTAGCCGATTTTGTGTTGATTCTACAGCAGTCTCTCAGGACTCTGGCCCTCTGGCTTTCTGAGGAGGGAGGGTATTACAAGAGGCAAAGAACTCACCAATTACAAGATATATGACACCTGCTTTTTCTTTCTCATGCACAAGGCATGATACCTGCATAAAGGATTTGACAATCTTAAATCCAAACTGGCTTCAATGCAATTCACAAATACTCTGTTTAGTAATCAGTTTTAATGTGTTTCAAGAAGTTGCTATTAAGCTGACAACTCTAAAATTCACCTGAATTGTCTCCCTTTTCCCATTTCAAATATGGGTATAAAATTCGCTTTTTTCAATTTTTTTGATTAATTCATGTATATCTGAAGTTATTTGAACAATAACTGCTAGCAGGTCTGAGGTTCTTTCATCTAAGTCTCCATGTACTCTAGGATTACTTCATATCTATTTGATTAAATGCCCTTGTATTCTAAGACAAGCTATTTATTTTTGTATCCTTCAAAATCCCACCATATATTTAGTTATCTTTAACAAATCTGACCCAGGAACTAAATCCGAACTGTGAGGACACACTGCTTTCCTCCTTGAAATTCAGAGACACAAGCCAAAGGTGAAGGCAATGTAAACAATACTGTGGGCAGCACTGTGTTTAACATAGCTGGGAGGCACCATTGTGCAGAAGAGCCAGGAGCCTGCCGGCATGTTCAGCTTGACTGTACTAACGTATTACTTTGTAGAAAACGTTTTAATAGAGAAAGGAATAAAACTGGTAGAAAAATCTTTTTTTTAGAGAGAAATCAATACAGAAGTGATTGTTTTCTGAAATATTTGAGTGAATATAGGCAGAATAACTTTCGCATGTATCATACAACTTCAGTATTAGACCAAATTTGACAAGAATGGAGGCTTAGTATGACTGTTCTGACCAAGTCTACCTAGAAATGCCTGCTTAAATAAAATTTCTGAGTCTCATTGATGAAGAAGTAGCTGGGAGCCTTAATTGTCCACTCCAGTTATTAGTCTACTAACACACAGGCAAAATGTTTACATTAATATTTATCTTATTATTACATGCCATCAGAATCCATAACAACTTATTTCAAACACGTCAACAGCATATTAACTTAAATCTGCAAGTCTACCTCCAGGAAGACAGTGCAAGCCCTCAAGAGGTTAGTTACATTATATCAGCTAGCTCTATAGGAGCTACTTTGAATATCTGTACAACCTATTAGAAAATGCTATCTATCTATAATATTCTAATCTAAAAGTGGAGGAACCATGACCTTTTTCCTTGGACAATAAATACCTGGTAAAAAATTTATTTTTTTTCCAGCAGAGAACAATTAAAAAAACATCCTGTAAAATTAATTATGTTTACGCAGTCATATGCTATTACAAGTACCATGATATTAAAAAAATAATAACAGAGTAAACCAACAAATCTTCCAAAAATGTTTGAAATACTTTTCTCAGGAATTTTCTTTGATATAGCTATGGATCCAACACACAATCTGGTCTAAATATTTTTTGAAGAAAGTTTTGACAGAAGCTATCAGTAAGTTCTTTTTAAAAAAACAACATACAAATACAGAGTAAGAACCTAATTATTTGAATTGTTCAACAGGATGAATAAGAATTGTAATTTTCTACAGAACCCCTTCCTAAGAAGGAACCCCATCTCCTCTCATGCAATCCCTCAGAAATCAGGCTATATAAAACTCCACAGGGACTGGCTTTCCAAACCTGTAGTCTCTTTTCTTTGAAAACATTATTTTTATATATATATATAAAAAAAAAATCTTTAAAAGTTTATTTACTAGAGATATAGCCTAGAAGACACTAGCATCATTGGCAGATATACTCTTAGGCCATTACTACAGTAGGACTGGATTTATAGGTCCTTAAAATAGGAAAAAAAAAGTTAGTAGGAACATATCATTCAATATGCATTCCATTTTGCACATTTTAGGGCCTCATGTTAATGGGTCCTTGTAAACTAGTGTAAAACTCTTCTCTTACCCCTTACTTGTAGAGACATTCACTGTGCCTACAATATGCGTCTTTATCATCTGTTACTTTTCAGATATCGGTCATATTTTAAGCTCAAAAGATTTACCTTTGCAGCAGAAATTATACTTAAATGAGAATTAGCAGTGGGAAAATACTTGAAATTCTGATCTCCTCGCTTTTAAAGATGTCAGAAAATTAATTATTTTCACTGATATCAATGGGGCATTAAATCTGTAACTAATTCCATATGTGTGAAAGCTGTAAGGATTAGAAGTGTATAAGGATGCTGTGGAATAAATCAAAACCATAGCAAATTCTGCAGGGTTGCTTAAGTGAGCCACTCTAGGCAATTAGGATATGAAAGTTAGATCAATTTATGGGAGGACAAACCATGCTTACCCTCTACATATTAATTACTTCTAGTATAGTGGCACCTGGATGATTCAACCCCTTCATGGAACTATACACACACACATATGAAAAGAAGGTTCTAGACCCAAAGGATAAATACATTGACTGCATCCTTTTTGCTTAGCTTTTAAATACTCAAAAGACTGAAGAGTCAACACTCATTTTACCGTGTACATGTTCACAGACAAGAGTGATTTATTTATATATTTCTAATTAAACGTCTATACAAGTCGGTTCAAATCTTGGGTTGTTTCAACTAGATCAGGTTGTATCTGTCTAATTTTCTCCATAACAAAAGTGAGAAAATTACAGATAGAGAATTGCTGCAATAAGACTACATCTGCTCTGCTGCCTAACATGCGATAACTAGTTGTCCCTTTCATTTGCTCATCTTGCCTCATTTTTCTTATCCTGAACAGTGCACAAGACAGGATAATTGTGCTGTCTGGAACAGATCTTCAACAGATCTATGCTAGTGGAGATCTACTCAAATCAATGGAGATAGGCTGTTATACACACCATCTGAGATCGCATATCTTTAACCTGTCATGTGGTTAAAAAAAATACAGATTTTAAGTTCCATAATAAAGCTCTAGTATCCTGGTACTGTGTGGTCAACTGAGCAGGCCTCTCTTAAAAAGTCCAATGAATTTCTTGAACCGTCTTCTGGCATGCTTCAGCGCTGTGAAACAAATAACTGAGGAAGGCTCATAAAAATGAGTAAACAAACATAAAAGGCTGGCCCTGAGCGCTATTGTATTTCAGAGCTGGCTCACTGCTCTTGTTAAAAGGCTGCTACAGACATATACAAAGAATCACATGAATAATGCTGGAGCCATCTACCTACAGCACAGAAACGTGATCTTTTCTGTTCAAATGTGGTTGAAATTTGTTAGAACTGGAAAAAAGATTACTTTTTCCTTAAAAGGGCATCATCTCATGCTCACTGCCTTTTTTTGATACAGGACTGGGAAGTGAAAAAAGCCTAAAAACCTATTCAGTCCTTGCTGGCTTAATAACTTTAGCATATTATTTTTCATGAAGATGAAAAACTTAGGCTTCTAAAAACTGATCCTAAAAAGAAAAAAGAGGCTTTAACTAACAAAGGCGAAAGAAAAGTATGAGAGGCAGCTTACTGCCTCAACATCGGTTAACAATACAAAAGTCTAAAGTCTTTAACTCATTAATTTGAAAGAGTTTGGCTCTGGCTCTTTATTTTTGCTTTTCATTTTTGTTTGTTTGTTTTTCCCCTCCCAAAGGAAATCTGGACTGTAGATGATTACTTTGAAAACAAAGCAATACACAACTCTGGCAGAGAGATTCTCTTCAAAAGAGATCATTTGAGGAATTAAACATGCTTTAAATTAACAATCAGTTGCAACAGTCACAGGCCTCAGGGTTTGGTGATAAAGCCTCATATTAATGACTTGCTAAAGGATTGTGTGCCACATAACACAAGAATAAGTATTAAGATAAGTAATTTCAAGAGTTTAGGCTAAAAGAAAGACCGTTTTTGACATCAACATTGAGAAATCTGGGGAGGTTAAACACAAAGTTGAAACTAATACACATACACACACAATATCCTTTTCTAATTAGCATGAACCTCTTGCTATGGATCTGCTCACAGTAGCGTGTTAGAGATAAGACAGCTGTTAATGTCCAAAACTAAATAGGAGGTTTTTTAACCTAACAAGAAGGATTTAGTACATTTGAAGTAGCAACATTAGTTGATTACTAATTTAGAGCACACCGAGTTGTGCTAAGTTTTCCTAGAACTACAAAGCAATTTCAAGTTAATCTCCATGGGGATTGGACCTGAACTAGTGAACCACTGCTGATCAAACAGGATCTTTACTGACTATGAACACTCTGTTCAACCTTTTGTGGAAGTCTGATCACTTAGAAAATGTTCAATAAGATATGCTGAGAGAACTGTTAGTTGGGAGACCTCTCATGGGACACCTCAAATGATGCTGCTGAAGCGCTCTGCAAACAAGTTGCGTGTTAGATGCGTGGCTATAGTGAATTTGATTCACGAGAAGAAGCAGCCAGATTTCAAATTCACTCTATGATCCAGATGGAGAAATGAAACCATTTTCCTTTTAGCTACTGTATCAGCCTCTGAAAACTCATGGCCGAATTATGTTATCACCTTCAGTAATGTGCCTAGTTAGTCGAAACTGTCTTATATTATTGTCTAGTCTTAATAAATACATGACAGTTTTACAAGGGATAAATAGATTTTTTTGAGATCAAGAGCTCTGCTTTTACAGCAGAGTGGTAAACTAGTCTGAAAGCAGTTGCCAGAGGCCTGCACTTATTGCACCTCCTGGAAATTCCTCAGCTAGGGAAAAGATCTTTCAGTATTTCAAGTATTAGCTCCTGTTAAAATTTGCTTTTTTTAAGTGTCATATTTTATATTAGTTTTCTAGTTGAATTTGTTTTGGACAGCAGCTAAAACAATGCATTCTCCTATGGATTAAGAAAAAAAAATTCAAGAGTGGTCTGGAAGGAGACAGGACCTATGCCACTATCTGTGGCTTGAAAAAAATACAAAATCAGAGCTCAGGAAAAAAAAAAAGTCACAGTTCTTCCACAACGTGTTTCAGCTGTTATGTTTGCTGAGGCCATCACTCCTGTTCCAATTTTTTTTTTTTCTTTTCTGCTGTTTCAGAGTGAACTAGCCCTAACTTGTACAAAGCTCTATGCAATTCCAAATCTTGCCCCTGCTTTCTGTGAGACCAGAGGTGGGGTGAGGGGTGTTAGGCCAAGTGTGCCAGAGAATGGAAACACAAACATTTCAAACTCTTACCTCACCAGTAAAAACCCATCCTAGAAAACTTCACATACAAGACAGAAGTGGCAGGCAGCAATCAGTTGAAAAGCATCCTCTTCAAGGCAGCAGCTATTTTGCTTTGCAAAATCTAAGTGGCCACTCCCAGGAAATCATGATGCAGAGATGTCCCCATAACCACGCAATTCTGTATGACAGAGAACAGATGAGGGACTGTCACGAGAAGGCTCTGAGATCAAGAGCTGGATACCAACCACATATCATAACATTTCATAGAGAGGAGGATTAAAAAGACTGTCATGATCAGTTGTGATTGGCACTTACTACATACATGGAAACTATAAGTTTCGCTTCCAAGCTTCCACGAGCCAACTAGATCCAGTGTTCTCAGGCGGACATTAGGTGAGATAAATCTTCCACACTGTGCATAACTCCCTCTGAAAAGTGTTACCTGGGGCCACCCTGGGATTGCCAAGGGCAACTCTGGAGAAAATAAACAAACAAACAAGTCCCAGCAAAATGAAAGTCCATCTCCCACTGGATTTTTAATTCTGTCAAAGTAAGAAGGCGTTCAGGAATGCGGACAAAAATAAACCTTCCTTGACTGCAGAGGTAGAGCGCTCCGACTTCTATGGATTTTTAGAATTAGCTAATAGGTTCAAGGAAAAATTAATATAGTGTTCCAAACACTCCAGGTGACCTGTGCCAAATGTAGCAGCTGGCATTAATAGAGTAAATTACATGATTACATTAAAGATAAATGGCACAGCTTTATAAAAATAAATATCTAACAGCGTTTAGAATTCAAATCAGCTATAGCAGGAGTAGACCTAACGGATACAAATGAACATAGTGTTAAAGTGTAGAAATGAAAATCAGAGTCTCCGTTTACCTTCCCATCATGACCAGGATTCAGACTTCATGAACGTGTAACAAAGCTGATGGCATTTTCTCTGGGTTTTCAAAAAACAGTCCCCACCACTGCAGTATTTTAAACATCTACTGACATCTTGTCACCTGGGAAGAGAGTATATTGAGATCAGGACAAAGGTATAGTTTGATCTCACTTGGAAACCAGAATTCTGCCTACAAAAAAACCTTGATGCTTTGCACTGTGGCAGAATGAAAACAAAACCTTTCAGTTTGGGGCTTGGGGAGCTGAAAGGTGAACAGACTTTCTCAGAATTGGCAGTAACCTGATGTTTATAGCATTTGCGATGGGTAGGGGCGGTTTTCTGAAGTAAACATCTGAAGCTGCATCTCCATGTACCTGTGAGA